>NW_017279267.1:2273797-2329232 GCF_001594065.2 Cyphomyrmex costatus | reverse complement strand
GAGAGAGAGAGAGAGAGAGAGAGAGAGAGAGAGAGAGAGAGAGAGACGAAGTACGGATTTTACCGCAAGCGACACGAATCTCGAATGGACTCTCGGACCAAAGTTTTCGGAGATGACGGCAACGCGCCGGCACCCGCGGCGTCATGTGTCGGAAGTGCGGCAAAAACGGTCCTAACAGAGTTACTCAGGAAGTAGTCTGGATTACTTTGACAATTATTAAAGGAGAACGGCAAGGTAGATTGGAGTTTGCTCTTGCCCGCTGGCGACTTGGTCGAGAAATCATTGTCACGGAGAAATTGCAGTAACCTAAACTCGCGTTCATTCGCTAAATCAAATTCAAATCAGGGACAGTGAAAGAGCGACGCGTCTTCGTAAAGAATAAGATGTTAAGTTTATAATGCATTCAAGAAGACATTCGCTAGTTTCCCGGAAAATCATAAAGATAAAGTCAGCAGATATTTTATTATTTCAATTTACATTCTCGCGGATGATTTCTTTTTTTATGGAAGATGTTACGACTGGAGAAAATTCAATGTCGACCGTAAGGAATTCCCCTATGCTGAAATTTATTCTGACTCATTAAAGCGCATAGATAGCCACCATATAACGATATCTTATACGGCGAAAAGGTACCAGGATTCCGAAAGAAGAGAGATAATATTGAGTTAAACTTTTAATAGATTTCTCTGGATAAGCATAATTACTTCCGCTTACTGGGATGCCGGCCTTGAACTCAGTGTACCTTCTCAGACTTTAATTAAGAAACTATCTCGCCTGTAACCTCGACATTATGGGGAGGAACGCATGCAATGGAGTATCCGGAATTTTTACGAGGTCCGCACGATGACTGACGATGATCGATGAAGTTCCTCTGTGAACCGTGGCCATTTTTACGTCTCCCCCTACTCTCTGTAACTTACCATAACATGGTTGTAAATAATTGCAAAGTTGCCTCATCGAATTTTCATCTAGAATTTTAGTCCATATATGTTTACAAAATTTATCGACATTGCTTGCGCAAATATTATTGCAATTAAATAGAATTGCAAAAATCCGAACGATATATAAAATAAACTTTGTGAAGTAAAAACTTTTGTCATGTATGAGAAATGTAAGTTTCTTTCGCTAGAATCGTGTTCGTCGGTGAAGCAGAATAGTGAGAAACAGTTACACAATATGTCGATATGGTCTTTCCATCAATTCTTGCCTGACGTTCAGCCATTCTTTTTCTATTGCAGCAACATGCCTATCCATAGCGAACATTGTTCCTCAAATGGTCGATCGTTTAACGCAGCCGATACGACTAATGCACGTCGAAAACAGAGAAATTCGTTGTACGTATAACCGATACTCCTAGGAGCAATAAGTCCGTAATTTATCGTTTTCGGATGTTTTTATTGTAGTTAGATATTTTTAAACGTACACCTCCTTCAATCTTTAAAATCGCTTTTAAAGTTACTTTGTAAATATCACAAATACGGATCATATATTGTTCAGTAAAAATTAATACATACATTTCTATTTTAAACAAATATTACGGATTTACATATTTCAATACAAAAACATATTAATGTATGTGCACGTATGTTTTTCTGTAATACTACGCATACTGTTTTTCTATTGAATGATATCGTAAACGCGTCGATAAATAGTCGTATATCCACCATTGAATTATAAGAATTGAAGATATTCTCTCCGTCAAATAACTCCAACTTCTCCCAGACCTATCTATACACTGTGCTGATATATTTCTAATATAAATATTTATATCATATAATTTTTATTTAATACTTTCAAGTGCTTTGCTTCAGAAAAATGACGACGCATTTAAACATAGAAGTTTAACGAATTTAACTTCTGAAACTTTTGATAAAAATTTAATGACAATTTTTTGGAAAACTGCAAACGTTTCCTTTTTCTCAGATATATAACATTATACAGTGTATGTACTCTTTAATATCTTCTGAAATTTTGAATGATATTTTTGAGGAGCGAAAACCATAAAGTAGTAAAAGCATCATAGTTTGGAAGGTCCGTGGAGCTACGGTGAGAAAAGGCATATGATTATCGCACCACGCCGGTATCTCGTGTAATATTATGTCATTGTGGTTTCATCAACCCCTCTCGGACGAAATACCTTCAGGGCTTCGGACTTTGCAGTCTCTGTGAGATTCTACGTTCACTGTTCTGTCCGTTTCTCGGGCGTTACGTGGTTTCGTTTGGTCGAGAGAGCGTGAGGATACCAAGGAATAACGGGGGGAATCGTCTAGAGAGGGCTCCTTAATAATACGTTCTGTTCTAACCTCTGTACCTCAAAGAATGGATCTGAACGTGAAACCGGACGATGAATCGTCTGAATGGCCGGATATTCCTTCGAATCTCGGATCGTGCTTAAAGTTTCGAGAGATTCACACGACGGAAGCACGTTTCGAATGAATTTGTTGAAATGTCTAATTTTTGTATCACAGTACTTGAATTTTTCAAAAATATATATCTGAAATTTCTGCAAATTATCTCTGAGCGTTTATTATATTTCAATCGCTTGGATTCTACAGTAAAGCATTTTGCTTATAAATGCATTACTGACCACGCTTATCTTATCCATAACTGTATGTAGTTTTTCGATCTCGAGAGGAGGAAATTATAGTATCAATGAGAAGACGGCTCACTTCGCATCCGGAGTTATATTTCATAATCACAGCGTATATATGAGGGCTCGAAATCCCGCGCGAGATCATTACCGATCGGCGCGATCGATATTTTTTGTTTACATACGATTAGTCTTGTGCGATATAATTGTACGGTATGATTCGGCGCGTCTCATAATTGTCCGCCTCTTTTCGCCCAGCGTCCGCATCGAAAGAGAAAAAAATAAAAGAGAAAAAACAGGTCGAGTTGCGTCGATACGGATGACCTCGTGCATACCCACTGAGCTACCCAGGATACCGGTTGCAATTAGTTTTCGACAGCTTGATCTGTTTGGCATGTATGTATTTCTATAGGATCGGCCAATCAGCCCCGAAGCTAGAAGTCTCCTCGCGTGCAGAATCGACGATAGCCGCTTCGTCGTCTCTTTAAGGAAGATCTTTAATGATCGCGCTGGCTAACGTCACGTTCGTGTCCGGAGTGATCGCTACGCTGACTCCTGTATACGCTAGCCTAAAACGTGTCCTTTTCGCGCACGACCGTGAACTTGTCGGTATCTGTGAGCCTTTATTGATAGAACGCGAGATATTAATGACTTTAGTGACAGCATAAGCTCTGATGAATACTATTTATGAACGGACTCGACGTGATGAGATTTCCTTTAGATACAACGAATTATATGCAAGATTTATGTTTCTCGTATTGTTTAATAGTGTTAGTCGTTAATCATTGAACTACTGAGAAAACGGTTTTCTCTTGCTCGGATAGATCTGTCTTAAGGTATTAAATAGGAATAGCTCCCTCACAGACAAATATAAGTAACAATTGGTACTTTCCAGTAAAAGACACAGTGTAACACAAAAACACAATGTAACACAGTGATTATTTTATCTCTGTTTAATATTGGAAAATAATAAGAATGTAGGAATAATTCACGTGCCATATGTGTCTCTTGCTGGAAAGTATTCGATACGCTACACAGACATATGGAAAAAATAATTTTGTTGAAGTATCTAAGAATTTAGTAGATACAGATTTGTGAAAATAATTTTTTTGGACCATATCACAATAATTACGTAAGCAACTCAAGCATGATGAGCAATGTTATAAAAATTGTTGATATTTTAGGAACTAATTTGAACAACATTATCTTGATATTCCAACAAAATTATTTTCAGATTTTAATTTAGTTAAACTTTTAGATACTTGAGCAAAACCGTTTTCTTCGTGCAAATATCAACTGTCTTTCGTTCTCCAACATAAAATTTCTCTCTCTCTATATATATGTATAGCAAATTGTGTAGACTATAAATTATTCAGGTCAACATCGTTGTGTTAGTGGTATTTGATAACGTCTTTTTGAAGATTATGTCGATGCATATCATACCGTGTAATACTTCAAAATCGACTAATTCCATCGGATTTCGAATGTTAATGAATTAAATTTCGATTTAGTTATTCGCTACACGTAGCCGCTAATCCGGACAAGCACGTTTCGCCGTCGGTACTATCAAGATCCATAAATCAGTCTCGGCGAACGAATGAGATATTCTCGTAGCCGATTCCCTAGGATATCGTCACGTGAAGGCGCCGACTATCCTTGAACTTGTCGGCAGTTGCATTCCTCGCGTCTCGTTCCCTTACGATTACACGCGAATACTATAGTACGCGCTCGGCATGATCTTTCCCAGTGTTTCCTCGGTGCTCTGAATTTTCGCACCTCGACTAGCGGGAGAGCATATCGTTGCGTAACGAGCCCATAAACATCGACAGTAGTGCGCGCCGGTTTTCACCGTTAACAGCACCAGGAAGTAGCCGCGGTCGTACCTTTAAGGGTTGAATCGTGATCGGTTACCTCCTACCTTTACCGCTCGATTTTCCCGCCGCTTAGTTTACCGTACCACACGATACGTTACCGAGGTGCAGAATGACTGTGCGCGTTTGTTGCGCGCATCGTTTTGCAGCATCCAAGTCCGACGTGAAACGAGCGTGCAGAATCCGGACACAACGCTATCAGATTCGAGGCGTTGCGAGAAACAATTTCGCAAATGCATCTCAGCCGCGTTATATATTGTAGATGTAGAGAACGCGAAGAGGCGCGTCTTCCTCTTTTCTCGAAGATCACTATAATTATTTCGCTGCTTGTTAAGGCATAACAGTCAATGGGTAACTGTTCGTAGATAGGTCGATTCTCTAACAATCCATGGCGAATGCAACCATGAGTCTTGTAATATTTTTCTCATTTCTTTCTTTGATCCTTCTCTCCCACAATATCTTTCTGATTCTCTTTTATTTTTTATTTCTCTTCTCTTTTGTTCGACTCTTTTTGTCTGATCTTTTTTTTCGTTTAGCACAGATATTATACACGCAGCGACGTTTCTCCCTTTTATTTTTTTTCTCCTTTTCTCCTGCGTGACTCGTCCACCTAATCTTCGTGTCTCATTCTCCGTTCTAGTGGAGAAGAACGCTCTTTTCAGCGTGGAATTTCCACCGTCCCACGTCCTAATATCCCAAAGTATGTAACCTATACTTCGCCGAGTTCTTGAAAGTAGTTCGCGTGCTTCGAAAGCGAAGTGAACGGGGCGGTCAAAGTTTCGAATGCGCCCGCGGTGTATATTTATGAATGGAAATAAATCTATCGAGTAGCGCTTTCGAGACTCTCGAGAGATCGGCTCTCGAAGACTGCCGTAACCCACTTCGTAAGCTGATTTTAGGCATCTCCATTTTTATTTCAATCTTAAATTATTTCCATGACGTAAAAGCTATTGCAACATTGTATTTTATGTTGGAGCAGCTTTTATGAAATTACAATTAAAGTACAAAAGGATTAACAGTATTATAATATAGACAACATTATAGTTATTTTATTATAATATAATATTATTTCTTATAATATAATATAAATTATTTATTTTATGATCATTTAAGTCTTCGATACATCTATATTTTTCGGGTGATATATAGAGAGAGTTTTCCATGTTATGCAGTTAATAAGATTGGACGATACTCATGTAATTCCTTAATTAATTTTTTTTTTGATAAAGTTCTTTTTTCGTACGATACTGGCTTGGTTTTGGAGCAGCTTATAACCCTCGTTCTGCTAACGCATTTCACATCAGAGGACGCATCGTAACTTACCCGTCCCCGTATCTCCTTACACTTATCTGCCAAGTTCGTTGTACATTCTCGCGTGGACCCAGCATGGTTATCTATGTGACATATGCACGAGGCTTGAAGCATGCTAATATACGGTTAATGAAATGTTAAGTCGTGTGCTCGCACGCACACACACCTTCCTTGACATATGTCAAGGAAACCGAAAATACTTTCTTCAGCCGGACTTTGCAGATGTTTCGACTCGTAATTTCCAGCGACGCTTTTTGAATCAATTACCACACGATCGCTCAAAGAAAATTTGGCATCTGTGAATTGTATCATTTTATTGCATATGTTACTTTGCGATTTTGAATATTAATAATAGCGTCGACTGTAAAAATGTTCAAAATAATATTGATTTGAACATGATTTTCCGAAAACTGTCTTTTCTTGTAAAACATATATTTTTTATCGATCCATAAAAAAATATTTAATATTTATTATTACCATTGATTTATTATATTTAATAGAGAAATACTTCAATTAGTTTTTAATTTTTAATTCTTGAATCAAAAGCTTATTATCCAAAGTCGTTTAATATTAATGTGAATTATAATACAAAATATATAATTTCAATAATTGATTCTATTAATAAAATTTATTAATAATAAAAATGTTATTAATAATTAAAATTAAAGACTCTTCTTACTATTAAGGTTGTAATGAAATAGAAACGCATAAAGCGAAACTCGTGCATCACAGTAATGTAAAATTAATTCAAAGTTGAAATTGACAATATCCTTGTTGGAATTGTTTCTCCGCGAAGCAGAGGAGTCGCGTAATTCGTGGCGGTTCTGGTTGTCTCGTTGGTCCGCGTGGACAAGGATGCACGTCTGCGATTTGTGAATTACGGTCCAGATACTGCTTGACCCAACGATGGGCCTCCGGAGTACAAGGGAGGTCAAAGATCGTTTTTTCGTCGACATACCGGCTACAGTAAGAGCAACAGAAGCAGCGACAGCGGCGGGGAAGAATGTAGAAAGGAGGGGGATGCACCCTTCGAGTGTATAATTCATTGTCCTGGCTGCGAGCCGTACGTATTTCCACGCCGCAGTGCATCGCGCATTATCCAGATAATAGCATCTGAGATGATCATCTCGGATGACCGCGCATCGGCTGACCTTGCCGCTTGGAAACGACACACGCGGGACCAGCACACACTGTGTATCTCTATCTTATTTTAAATTCAATAAAGGATACATATTTCATCATTTATTCGAAGGCTCTTCGTAATTCAAGGTTGCACGCATACAGAAACGTGCGCGCGATGAGATTTGCTATAAATGACGAATTCTTGACGCTTCCATTCGCCGCATCGATCGACACGGTATTGCTTCTTCAAAGAGCAATGAACGTAAATCTCGTTATCGTACGTATAATAAGTATCTGTAGCATGATATTTCTCACAGTAAGCCGTTGATTTATGTTATATGTATGTATACGCTAGATATCAGCTTTTCCCTAATGACGCGTCCAATCTATACTCGAAATTATTACGTGTGGCATCACGTTGCACGTTATCCAGCGCGTAATCTACAAATAATTTTCAAACGGGGGAGAGGGACAACCCTTTCGACATTTTCGCAATTCATATTTCTCATAACAACATCGCAGGCGGGAATTCAGGCGTCATTTTTCACGTCACGTTGTTATTTACGTGGTTTCTTCGCGCGGCCGTGCGCGAATGTCTGTTACGTATCTCCCAGTTCAAGCTCGATGAAGATTACATATTTTACATTTTATCCGAAGGCCTTTGGTAATTCAAGGCTATACGCGGGAGTGAACGTAATACCGCACGTGTGGGTCGGCCACGCACAAGAGATTTCAATTTCCTCTCGCGCCTTTATGCGCTTGTATCGACCGCACCTCCGTCTATGTCGCGTGTACGCACCTTTATACATTCGAATAATTCGATAGGGGATGTCTAAATAATAAAATACCGCTCTATAAAATCTTCTAAAGCTGCGAACATTCAAGAAACGGAGAAAGAATGTTTATACTATCTATTATATCCCCGTCGCTCTTTGAATATCCGCGCACTTTTGCCCTCCATTTTTGCGTATTGGTCAAGAGAATGCCACTCGTCGAATCGACGTGTTTATGCTAAAACGCACCTCCCTCTTTTTCGTCGAAAGGTAACAGGAGATCCTCTGAGGGGAGACGATACCGCGACCACTTTCGGAATATTTCGGACGAGTTTACATAATATTCGCATAGAAAGCTGCATTAGGAGAAGTTATGCTTTATAATGGACACTTTTATTTCCCACTAGCCACGTCTTTATCAGTTTCTGCCATGCAAATTAGCGAATCTACCAAGAACCGGTTCGATCAGTTGTCACGCCGACTGTTTTCCACGTGCATTCTACGAGAATGCTTAAATACACGACATTTAAGTTACGTTCTTAGTTTCTACGCGATGACTAATTTGCTTCACGACGCGAACCGATCCTTCCATACACCGATGCTTTTTGCGCACATAAATCGCGATTGGAAGAACGAGACGTTCTCGTAAGTCGTCAACAAAGTTATTTGTAACCGGTGCAAGATTGAATGAAGAATACTCATCATTACTGGTTACATCGGCAACATCTGCTGTTACACGTTAATAGTCAATTCGTCAATGATACTCTGAAGGGTATACGTATGCAAATCGCGCATATACCGATACAGAAATGGGTTCTACATTGCTGCAGTAATAGGCGCGCTTCGCTCAAGCATTAGTATAAGGAAACTGTGCAGAAATAATACACAAAACACTTCCTGTATTAGAACAGGATGTACTCACAAAGTATATAACAAACGCACGCTCATCACAGTAATTACTAACCCTACAGTAGTTAAAGCAAATACCGCGTTGGTTAATACACGCACTCGCATTTAACCAATCTCTCATTTGATTAGAAGAATATAATTGGATAAAAACATCCATGTATCTTTGTATCTTTGTCGTAGATAAAGATAGGCATGGACTGCCTGATTTTAGTATCTGTGTTGTAATTGTCAGTTATAAAATATTAAAAGATATCGGCATCTTTTTTCAATTGTATTAGCATCTCGTCTCCCAATATACTTGGATATTCAATACTTTTGAAAAGAATATTTCAAGATATTTCAGCAAAACCTTTTCCCTGTAGGAATATAGTTTATTCTTATTATCTAGGATCACATCATTTCGCAATTTGCGGCTATACGTAAAGGGACATTCATACTTTTTATATCATGTGATCGTTCGATAAGCAATTTTCTCACCAAATCGGCTGAGCATGCTTAGATATATGGGTGGTAGGATGGTAACACGACTGCGATTATAATAACGACACACTATTGTAACACTACTCGCGCGCGAGGTAAGTGGTAGTAGTCATTATATTCCAACAGCCGTGGCGTAGTCTGGCGGCTCTCGTTGCTAGTAGTAGTGGGCAAAGGCATGATAGGATTCCATGATATATGCCGCTTGTGGGCTTTGGGCGAGAGATGCAAACCATGGTGTACCGTCGGCATATACACGTACACATTCGCCAACGCGCACACACATACACGCAGACGCTCATGCATGTGTAGTCTCACATTCGCAAGGATGTATGCACGATAGCGTGCTTTTTCGTGCGCGTATACACTCGCGGATGTACAGGCGGATTATACGCGTGTGCAGGTGCGCGACGCACCGCTACAGGGACGCCGGCGTATCGCCGTCATGCATATACACGAGAGTGCATGCACTCGTGCTAGTCAGGATGGTCTCAGGCGGACATAAAGGTAATTGCATAATTTAGTGCGAGGCATTAAACATTCGCGTATTGCCTCTCGCTCGATTCTCTCCGAACACCGATCCACTCCGAGGCTTCTATCTCCTTCTTCTCCTTCCTCTGCTTCTTTTACGCGCCTCACGATCGTTCCACACCTCCGCGGCCCGCGGGCGCGAAGCGGAATCCTTTTCCTCATCGCGCTTACGTTTCTTCACCTCTTCCTGGTGCGAGCGCGCCCAGCGACAACGTGAACGCATATATGTATATGTCATAGGGTTCGAAAGGATGTATCATGCACGTGGGTCTACAGGGAGAACGTCTCGAGGAAGAGTAAGCATTCTCGCAGAAAAGATGAGGGCACGGCCACAAGGAAAGGGAAGTACGCGAGAGATTTGTGTAACGATCGATAAGCTCACGCATCACAACAGAGGAACAATGTAATTACCATGTACTAATAGAATGACTAAACAGAAAAAGCGACTTGATGTTCCGAGAAGATAGAAAAATATATGAAGATTGTAAATTCTATGCTACGGAAATATGCGGAAAGTTTAACGTACGGCGCACGCACATGTGTACACGCATATATCAACATATAGACACTCAGGTAAAGAATGAGTTCGCGTACACGTAGAAGTGGAGGAAGAGAGAATAGATTGGACACGAGGTTGCGTAAACGCATCCACGTACGTCATGGGCAAGGGCGCTCGGAAATTATGCGCATGTACAGCCATGCGAAAAGGGCGCGGAAAGTGCAAAGGGGGAGTAACCGCGCCGAGTCTCATCGCCAAGGGAGGAGGATAGGGCGAGAAATTTAGATAAGGCTGATAAGGACGGAGACGACAGGGCGAAAAGGGAGAGAAAAGAGAAAGAGCCGAGTGCGGCAGACGGTTGAAGCGGGACGGGAACAAGAGGCGGGGGTCCGGTGAGGAACACGAGGGAGAGAGTATGTATGCAAGTACTAAGTGAGTTATAGCTCTTGGGCAGATATATCAACTCCTTCATTTCCGCCGCAGACGCGACCGAGCATCCCGGCCCGACGGGCAACCTCTCTCGGGACCGGTCTCGCAGTAAGTCGTCGTCGGATTCGCGGTATACGCGCGTACCGGATGGCGCGTGCACTCTTTAAACGTTCGAGTATAAATGGAGCGTAAACGGTTCGCCGGGCATTCCCGCGTTCGCCGGAATCGCGTTACCGTGCCCGCAGTTTACGAGCTCAGCAGTATGCGACTCACGAGCTGCTCCCCGAATATCGAAGAACACGTTCGAATAGGCGCGACTTATTTTACTCATGAATGCTATTATTTTTTCAATCTTGTAAAATAATAACCCGTCATCGCATCATTGATGAAAGGTTTCGTATATTGCTGCGCGAGATGCACCATATTACAGCTGATGGGCTTGTTTCACGTGTTGGAATAAATCTAAAGAGTTCGTTTACAGGTACAGGCAGACAGTTCGCAATTTCCGGTTCACCCGAGAACGACGAGTCGACAATTTGATCGTGCCCTTCACTAGACGATTGACTTCTTGCCATCCCGGAAATACGGCGCATTGCGGTTTAACATCCAATCGAATGGGTTTGCTCGCACGAGAATTACGCAATACGCGGGATAATGGTAGCGATTGATATAATTTGCGAAACGGAAAACGCCCCGATATGTTAGAACCCGTGTAAAAGATGAAGATACTAAATCCGGATGACGTAAAACGATTTCTCACCGAGAAGAATATTATTTTCTCGATTTTAAGCGAACAATTCATATTTTTAAATAATTAAATAACAGGAAATTAAGCGGCATAAAGCTAAAAGTCATATTAAAGAAAATGTAGAAGTTATTTCCTTTAGTAATAATCTTTAATAGTAGAGATAACTATATACTCTGATACAAATTCACTCATTATCAAAAAAATAAATATATGAAATACATAGATATGCATACTGAGAAAAGGTTTAGTAATAATAAAATCTAAATAATACTTACCTACTGAAATTTTAGTGAAATAATTTTAATTTAAATCAAATTTGCGGTTAATATACCTAAAAAAAAAAAACTAACTTGCATCAATATACTATATAAAATACGTTATTTAGTTATTACAAACTTTTTTTCAATATAGATATCTAATGTGGATATATGAAGAATTTTTTTAGAAAATCCATATATTTAATAAAATCATTTATTTATCCATTTAATGAATCAAGCAGAGGTAAATAATTAATTGACAATTAGATCAAACACTAGAATTGTATTAAAACAGACAAATTATATAAAGCTCATAGAAATCTTGTGATCTTGTTATGACTGATGACATTAAAATAAATATTTTTGAAATTACTCATGCAATCTTTAAATAAGTTATGTAGTCACACGAATCCACACAGTAGACGAATATAAATTAACTCGATAAAGAGGCGTCACAGAGGCGTCTATTCAGTATTAATTTTATTGCTGCATTCACGCGACGTGGAATTCTGAGCATTTCCGATGTCGATTTCATAGCGCCAAATCTGTTTGTACAACTCTTTTGTCGTTATGCGTGACTATAAATGTCTAGGAAGGTGGTCATGCTCGTCACGCTTTTTTATACCAGCAGCGGCTAGAATTCCGCAGTTTCCGAAACGACAACGAGCGCAATATTAATGTGCGGTTTCCAAAAGCGACACTTCAAAGCACCGCAAAAAACAGAATCTACATATATGATACATCTATTTTAAAAGTCTGTATTCTCTGAATCCGATTAGTCATTCCTTAAGATTTCTTTAATGCGATAAATGTCATGGCAAAAGTCTTTAACAATAGGAAAGAATCAAAACTAATAAGTTATTATGTACAATAATCTGACGTGTTTATTGAAAAAATAATCCTAAACAAAAAGGAATAAAAAAAGGCTTTAAAGGATATAAATCAATTACAAATACAAATACTTATTACAAATACTTATAAGAGCCAATATATTGTGTTCACATATGTATAAATAAATTGTTTTATTGAATATGAATAAAAAACAGACATTTAGACTCTATGTTTTTTATATAGTAATCTTCAGAGCAAATACAATTGATCCTATTGTTTAGACAAATATATTGGATATACAAGAATTAACGCATTTAAGTTATATAAGTTAAGAACGTTATGATGAAATTAAAATAATATATATGAACAATATCAATTTTTATTGGATCGCTAAATTTCAAATCGAATGAGACAATGCCACGATCTAAGATATAATGTATATATGATCAACAATGATTAATTCCAAAGAAACTTGAATTATATATTTAAATGAAAATAATTCTTTAAAAAGATGATAAAAATATCACTTACTAATTTTTTATAAAATACGAATATCTTCTAATATTGATCAATGGTTAACTGTCAGATATAATAAAAGAATTGCCAGATAATATTAAATGAATTACTAGAAAGATATTAAAAGAAATCATCGATGGCGTGTGGTTATCATTGGTTATACGCCAAATTCGTGAGAAAGGAAAGCTTCGCACGGCTCAAGACGTTGTTATTTCCTCGAGAACGAATCATTGCGATCCGACATTAACACCTTGAGTCGAAGCTGAGCTGGACACACGGCCGAGTTGATCCCTCGGTAGTTACTCGCGTGGATCGTTCGACGCGCATATCCGAACCGAGCGGTCTCTTAAGCCAAGAAACATTTGTGGCAATACTAATTTTATTTTTCGCACCCCGACATAGCCGCAGGATATATGGTCCCATCGTATTTAAAAATTTGCATAATGGCTCCCTGACATGTTTATGTACACACGCCGGGGTCTCCATTCTGCCTGCCAACCCCCGGGCCCCCTTTGAACCTCCGCCATGCGTGAGACGTGCATGTCCGCTTAACGCGAACGCACGCGCGGGGGCTCTTGCAGAGAACGAAATATAACGTGAAACGACGACCGGCAGCGGAATCATCTCGCGATAATTCCCCGCAAGGTCGAGCCCGAGGGATTAAAAATGCCATCATTGTGCCGAGATGTCGTAAATATGCGATTTGTCCGGGACAGACCGTACCGCACGATACGGGTTAATATCATCGTGCATTTTTCACGCCTTCTTCATCCGGCATTTAAAACCGCTTTTGCATCGATAGTGCATCGTCAAGATGTCTCGGCAGAAACAGGCAAATGCAGCTTAAATCTTGGATCGAAGAGCAGACGTGAGAGTCTCTTGAGTATGCACAATCGGACTCTGATAGACCTCTCGACTTCGATCGAGAAAATCTAATAAAATTGTTATCACTCATTCTCATTTCTAATGCGGCAATAACAAAAAGAACGCATAGGCACGTTAAGGCTAAGGTATTAAGAGCACATATCTGCGGCTCTAAATATTTACGAGCGCAGATTACGTTCTGCCTACGTGATTTTCACAGAGACGAAGACTCTCGTAGAGCACGTAGCATCGTCACGTACATATCCTTGCCCTCGGGAAACACCTTTTACTCCCACACATTGTATCCCCCCGTCTTTCTATGCTGTCACTCAAGACATTATTATAATCTGCACGACTCGCCGTGGAGATCCATTACCTTGCGCACCGTATCAAGACGATAGCAACATAGATTGGTGCTACATCGAAACATCCAGCCAGTTAGCCAGTTAGCTATCCATAGCGTCTCATTTCTGCTATAGGAATTACTTACTATACGCAACGGTGTCGTCGGATCGATTGTGCATCGACTCGCATGACGATCCAGATGTATCGGGCATGCGGGCACGCAATTTACAAGTTAAGCGATTCCATCCGTGCGCCATGCGTTCTCCATCGGGCGTGATTTGCGCAATAGAAACGAAACACCGTCCGAATGGTCTTTGCGGCACAGCATGCGCTTGCACACACGTACGCACGCACGCATGCGGTCCGATACGCACCGATACGTGTGACGGATGATCATCGCGAACGCACGATTTAATTTCACGGATATACAAGCCCGGAATGACTTCGTCTCGAGTAGCGAGCGGGTGGTGATGGCGGCACTCGATTTCTCGATCACCGATACCATTTCTCGTCTGTCCAGTAAGTGGTTCTTAATTGCTGGATATTTATGACTTATTCATGGCTATCTTGCGGCCATCTCTCGTGATTACGCACGGCAGTCGGCTATCTTACTGTTAGGACAAGTTATTTTTGAAATTTTATAGGATTATTGATCAAACGATATGCGACAAAAAAATAAACATACAATAAACCTTGTTAATTCTCAAAATGTCTGCAACTTTCTCAAAAGGATACAGATTGAGTGATCTAAAACTAATCAAATTTACTTAATTTGACAATAACAATTGAATTAAACGTATCATTGATAAAACAGAAGAAACTGTCTGTCCTAATATGTATAATTCGATAGAGAACGATGATATATTTTTACAGTAAATTAAGGAGATTAAGTTTTAAATCCATTAAGTACAAACCGATAATCATGTCTATTTCTAGAAAATGTAATGTAATTGTGTCAGCATTAAACGGACAGAGCGCACGTTTTCATGACACGTTTCATGAAGATGCATTCGAGAAGATATAGAGAAAACAGATCGTCCAGATTCGGTCGAGTCTGGTGAACGCTCCGGGCGTACCACGCCCCGTGCACGCGCGTCAATATACGGCATATATATTTATTCATAATGCGTATAAAAGAGAGAGCAAGAAAGGGAGAGAGGAGGAAGAAGAAATATATACGCGGGGCGAGAGAAAGAGCGGAGCGTAAGCGCACGGTTGATGCACACATGTATATGGCGCGCACGAGTTCGACTCCCCCGCCTTGAAAATGCACGCTATTCCATTCCACACACATATAATTAAGAGCCCTAAATCGCGCGAGATCGCGCCTCGAAGGGCGTGTCCACGTACGTTCTCGACCACCTATCCATCCCACCAGCTATCGAATACTCATTCCGCCCTTTTCCCTCCGCTCGCCCTTAGCTCGCTCTCGAACTTACGCCGTATACCGTGCCGTATCGGATCCCTTTTTAATTTCGTGGTCGAGACATGTGCGGCCGTTACTTATGGGGATGAAGTACGATGCGGCGTGCAGAAAAGTACGAAAGGGAAGTGTACTTGAGAGCATTCCCGTCGAATGTGTATGAAAAGCGGATTGTTTCAGGATATAAATAATCTTTCATAAATTTTCTGAGAAAAAAAGTTAAATATGATAATTTATATTTTGTATGCGCAACTGCCATTATATGTATAACTTTTATATTTCTATCTAATCATTTTTCTTCGTACTGAAGAAGACCTGAACGAAGATCGAAACGTATACGTCTTATTCGTTTTTTGAATAAATTTTATATATAAAAATACACACTAATAACTTGGATCGGCTTACATTGACATTTTATTATTTTTATTTTTTTTTAATACGATGTATTTCAATATTTTCTCTCAGTATCGTTTCTTGGGCAATCATTTTACTACAATTTATTTCAAATTTAACAACACATCAATTTCACGGAGCAGTTTTAATAGCATGGTTGATACCATATTTCGCTATTAAATCTCGAGATACACATCCAGAAAGATCAATTTTATTCTGAGAATTTCGGCCAGTCGTGAGATTCAATCGCACGCACTCGACAAAACGAACTGTGGGGTTAATACCAAAGTTTCATACTGTAGATGTAACCTATCTCGCGAGTACCATCTCTACTCTGGGATCGGGCCAAGAGGAGAGAGTGTCGAAGTTTTATCGGGAGGAGGTGCGAGAGAATTGTGCGAGGAACGAGAGAAACGGGTCGATTGATTTATAGTGCGAAATGGATTTCGCGGGGAGGAGGCAACGACAGGCCGCGTTGGGCTCGATTAATCTTGAATTTATAGCTGCAATTATCTGTCTACGAAATATCCAACGGACACCGAAAGAGAAAGAGAGAGAAATGAGAGAGGAAATGCAGTCAAGAGAAGACTTACAGAAGTGATCTCGTAATTACAATTATCGTTTTTAAAACTTGTGTTTGTTCTTAAGTAATTCGAATCTATTGAACATTGCGTCCGCAGAAAAATCTAAAGCTGTCTTGAGAGTTTTGGGGAAAAAGGTGAGACGAAAAACATTGATTAAACACATTTGATGTTTAATCGACCGTATGAGATTGCGTGCATTAAAAACACAATCTGTCTTCTTTCTTGTCTTTCATGATTAAAGTCTTACGCCAGACGTGAAGCCTTAATGTGCACAAGACAACGTTTTTGCATGTAACGCTGCCAGATTGTCATCATCCTGTTTCATTATTCATTATGTCACAGAATTGAAATTTTGATATCATTAAATGATTAAATTATGTGATACTGCGTTCTTGTGGGTCCACAATCACCGTATAATATTTTATTTAATTTAATAGTTTAATTGAAGTCAAACTTTTTATTACCATAAGAGATCAAATCGTTGAAATTAAGTCATTCTCAAATTATTATAAGCAATCTCTAAATTAACTACTTATACCACATAGAAATCGCATATTTAGATTCATAAATGTTTTAAATAATTGCAATTATGCGGTAAAAGTGCAGCAGCTTATATAACAAGATAAAATTGTCTGTATAATAAAATAAAACTTTTTTTAGTAACATAATAAAAAGCAAAAAGTATGCAATTAAGAAATGCACTCGTCGTCATGTTTTAACGATTGATTAAAGTGCGCAATTAGTAAAGCTTTGCTTCACTAATATTATTATAAAATATACGAATAGTACAATTATAATTCACATTGTAGAATCGTTACATAAATTTAAGTGACTTTTCGTGTCAACTTATCATCAGACAATTCCTTCTACTTGAGAGATTTAAGTAATCCGTGCTTCTAGTAATTCTATGTTTACATTGGCAATACCGTCGTCTGACACGAGGGTGCATGTGCAATAACATTCAGGTGCATAACTTAATACACCTAATTCCTCCTTCAGCGGCGACTAATTATAGACTAATTCTGCTAAGAATATACTTCGGCTTAATCCCAAACTACCCAGCTATACGTTCCTAACGCAATGAAGCTGGCTCGAAGATTCCCAAGAAGCTAAGTCACGTCGGGCTTGTTTCGTATATTAACCTGCGATCCGTTACGCAGCAATTTCATTTTAATATGAGAATAAAACAATTAGAATTTGACGGGTGGATATATGATCTTCGACTTGCACTATGTTGTTTAATATCGAAGTACATTTCTCTCTTTATCTTATCTTGTCAAATTATCTTCTTTAGAATTTTAATGATGTCAAATGTTCATATATATGCGTGTAAGTAATCGGATTAATTTCTTATACCTATGTATGATGGATGAACCATCATTCTTTATTTCAATATATAACTGGCATCAAGTTTTTCAAGTGTTATGCTATTAAAAAATAATACAGTGAGTAAAATGAAAATGTATAAGAAAAGAAAGATAATATAATTTAAATTAAAAATCAGATGACCGACGTTTTAATTCGTTGAATTGTTGAAGAATATGGTAGACTATAATTTTTCTTGCGAATCTCAGGTCCAACTCGCAAATCTCGTTCGCGAATCTCCCAACGGGAACTTTTGAGCGAACTATTGATCGCGAAGTAATGAGCGTGACAAGAGCTGTGGGTGAACAGGTAAGCGGGAAAGGGGACAAAAGCGGCGTCTAGGGAGATAGGTGAGGAACGCGATAGTCATAATGCCGTTGTTCGATGCTGACAATAGTGCTTAACGTTCGCCGCGGTGACAGTATGAAATCCGTTGGCGTCCAAGAGTGTCTCACTCGCGTAGAAACGCCGCGCGCGGCAACTGGGTCGAGGTGTAATCGTAAAATTAGCATAACTCCTTCTTCTCAGTGGTGAATCCGTTGCCTAGCCACCATTGAGAATGTTACCGATCTGGTCTTAAGAGAAGACGATGCTTTACGACTTACCCGGTATGATCGTCTGGAGAATAGAAGCTGACTCCATCTTAACGGCGCACAATGGCATCTTAGATGTCCAAATACCTTCTACCGGAAATGTTTTATAGCTTGACAAATTTCTATTCGATATAGACATGTCATGAAATTATTAAAATAATTTATTTTAAAAATGATATAGCGACATATATATACATATATATATATATATATATATATATATTATGTCTCAAAGTACAATAAAAGTAAAAATATATACATATGTTTCAAAAGGTCTTAAAGCTTTGATTTATGCAATTGAATTAAATTGATGAGGTATATTTCATGAATTTTGTATCTTTTATAGTCCATTAACATTACGATGTATTAACAATCATTGTGAATCAAGAAATCTGCGAATCATAATAAGCTATATTGCTTGTTAGAGAGTTAAAAGGTTTATAATCTCATAAAATCACTTAACGGGACATTAACGTTACAAAATTGCACGACTAGTTCAGGTATCAGCGAATGGGTTACTATATGTGAATTACGCGGAGGTCTGTTAAATGTTACTATATACCATTTTAGAGCTAATACTTTATGTCAGTTTAGTACGAGTGTCAGCGAAACGACAATAGACTTCGTTGCACCATTACCGCATTGGTCATATAATGTAGTAGGTTTACAATGTGCTGCAAAGGCATGAAACTTTTGCACATTCTTTATTATAGGAATAATGGGAAATTTTTTAAGTCACTCGACAAAATATTAGCGTTATAAAATCATCATTGTCAATAATTCGGTCAGCGGTCTTCAACAATCAGAGATATCAGATATTGTCGTAGTAATTTGAGAGGTTATGCGTGATCGCGATGAGAATGGAATTCAATTTCATTATGAATTCGTATAGAATTTTGCCGTTGCCGTACGACTCGGATGCAGAAGCCAGCTTAGGTAATGCAAACAATAATTTACAACGGCAGTCATGTACAGATAATGGCGATAACGAGGATAGACCCAACTAATGCGCCATTGCGGTAATCTTCAAATACCGTGGATACCGAACAAAAACGGGATCCCGCTCTCGCAGAATTATTGATCGCCGGTCTGTTCTCACTCACTTAGCTCATCGTTTGTCTTGTTACTCAAGCTCCTTGTTTTGTCTTATCCGCGGAACGCATAGCACAGGTGGACTCCTCCGATTTGTTCGCCTCTCGGTTCCGCCTCGACCGACGGCAACACGATCGATCATAGCTACGGACTGTAGATTGGGAATTCAATATGACCCGCGTTATTCCGCTTTAACCGGCGTTACCGCCGTAAGTCGCGGCACGTTCGTTGGATTCATTCACACTCGCGTCGCACCAGTCCTGCTTGTACGCCACGCGAGCGTTAAAGGCGAATTAAGCCTCGGTGCCGTGGTAAATTTTATTAGCGACGTGTTGTGACACCGTAACTAGAACCCCGCCTGCCTCGACTGTGATCCTCAAAGGACCTCTTTCAAGCAAGGAGCCCTTTACGCGTCGCGATATCCCGTAAATAATGAAATTTTACGACGCGGAAACCGTATCTGAAACAACGCGCCGCTGCGCAACGAAAGGGTAGACGTAAGTTATAAGGCGGGTATGGCAACAGGCTGGGCAACGGGTGCGAGGCGTTTATCGAGTCGCCAAAGGTTTATGTCGATTCTCATACACACACGCAAGCCAAAATCCCGAGCGAAACGAGTTTCACTTTGTTGCAATTCTGTTGCACGCGCCGATGTCGCCGTGGCATCGGACGATTGATGTCGACACGATATTTTGTATGTTCCTGTTACCGGCGTTATCTCCATTTTAATCGAAAGTCGATTCGCGGTTTCGAATGCCGAATGTCCAAGTCGACACGAGAAATTGCCGTATTTCCGTTCCGATCCCGTAACAATCCCGCGGTAACAACAACACGACTTCGTATGGAAATGACTTTTTTAAGGCTTTTTGCTATGCTGGCTTAATTGAAGAAACATACCTCCATATTTTCGTATACGTACAAAAAGAAAAAAAACATAAAATATTTATATCGAACTTGAAAAGTATTTTTTTTTTACACATTTGAAAATAATATTCTTCTCAGAAAAAATTTAATTTTCTCCCCACAGGGGACATTTAAAATTTAAATTAAATTTTAATAAAATTAAAGTCATTGTTTTAATTTAATAACTATTCTTTAGAAATCCTCTCGTTTTTTTAATGCTAAGTAACGTCTTTTTCTGTCGGTTAAAATTTTCGATAGAAAAAATTCAATTCCAGTTTTATAGCAAATTATATTCTTAAAATGTTAGGTAAATTTTCTGCAAATATAATATCCAGTTATAAGATTTTAAATTAAAATCCGAATCTGATATTATCGTCAGCTTAAAGTTCTTTCCAAGAATCCGTTTTGAAGGGCTGATAAAGTTCATTGAAAAATAGTTTACTGAAATAATAATTGAACGTATCGATGTCAATGGGATATTTCGTGTTTCCATCGAGGCTTTTTACGAGAACTTTAGAAAGTTCTGCATATTACTGCGAGACAGACGGATCCTTAGGGCGAGACTTTTAAATGGAAATGACGCTACCTTGCGTACCGCTTTAATCCGAGAGTAGCGGCTCGATGTTTTCACCGCGCGACGCGCGATGAACACTATTATAATCCGGACCTGTATTTCTGACTGACTTCCAGAGAGACGGACCCCCTTGCAGAATTGAGTCGAGGATATGAATAATTCATGCGTGAACGGGCGGAAAGGGGCGGCAGGGAAGGAGGAAAGGGGGGATTACAAGAAGGGCTCCGTTTAATGCGATACGCTGGTTAAGGCGCGGCAGTTTACTGAATAAAATCCCTGATTGACCGGTGGCAGGGTGGTGACGGTGGTAGTCGCCGAGCTGGCAAGAAAGCGTCGAGCCATATATACGCGGTGTGCTCGAGTATTCCCCATCACGCCGAACGTTGCGTCGCGATGTATCGCAATGTAACGACGAGAGAAATCCGCGATCGTTTCTCGACAAATGATTTATCGAATGATTCTCGTAGCGCATAATAACAGCAGGAATTAATGCGCCGAGAATTCACAAAGAGACGCGGCGCGGATGCTTCTGTGGGTAGGCGATGTGACAAAACAGTAATTGCATCCCTTTCATCATTCAGAGTGCTATTAATTAACGTCAGTTGGCATGGGATGATAGCAATTTTGCAATAAAAAGGAAGCCGTCGAGTCGGTCATCGCGCATTATGTAAAGGTGGGTCATTAATTACAAAGAGCAGTACGAGTCTGCCAGCCGCAAAGCACTTTACAATCAGCTGTTACAAAACCGCGGTGACAGCGGAGACCGGCAAGAAGTTCTGCGGGACGCGCGCTGTCCTAGAAGGAGCCGGCTGTCCTTCCACGTTTTACTTCCCTTCGCAGTACCGGTATGAGTGATCGGTGGTTATGATGACTGACAGCTAGAATTGGATTCAAACAAGAAAGTGTCGGTACAAATGGACTTGAATATTCTCGAACGGGTATCGCGATCAATCGCGAAATCCTTTTATGTAGTTACTCCAATTACAAACCCGTTTTCACGCTGGCAGCGAACATTTCCACGAAAAGTGGAAAGCACGTATATACGCCAGAATAATTCCGTGTTGAATGTTCGATAACGTCGAGTCATTTACGAGATTCCATATCATCTATGGTCGTTACCTCGAAGACAGGTCTGAAAGAAGATATATAGAAAGGAGTTGTCTTGATGTGAAGTAGGCTTTCACACGTGAAAATGCACACTTCTGTGCGCATCAAGCTAGGAGAGACGCTCAGCGGGACTAGGGTAGAAACGCGAGAGCGTGTTCTGTGGGAACATATGGTAACCGAATATACAAACGAGAATTTCGACGCGGCGAAGCGAAGCCGCTCTCTTCTCTCTGGACAACGGAGAAGTCGAGGTGATGGCTTGTGTCAGTTCACCTTATCTCACCAGAACTATCTACCATTACTTCTTTTCACGTTGTCTTGAAACGTCAGAGGCACTCGTACGATCTCGCCATCGCATCGGCCTCGATCTGTAACGGTCACGATCGATTGGCCAGCCTCATCGCGTTTTGATCTTTGAGGTAGCTTCGGACTCTTCGTTGCTTTCACGGATTTTCGGCATGGACAAGCATCCGCATATAGTCGGAAACAATAACCAACTTTCATAAATTGCTCGAGGAATCGATCTTTATCGTCTCGTACGAGAATTCGGGGGTTGTAAATAGACTGGTTTGTATAACAGCTGGAATTGGAATCTGACGATGAGATTGCTTGTATTAAGTTGAACAACTTTTTTATGTAGAATATCCCACCAGGTACAATAATATATCATGCTAACTATCTGTCACGATGGCATGGTGCTGTTATGAAAAGAATAACTTTTTTACTGATTTTAATAAAAAATATCTCGCGAGAGTAAAGAATGTATTGATATACATTCTAATGATATATCAATACATAATTTTTTTGGCTATTAGAAGTACTACTCGTATATTCTATAATATGTTCTGGAATCTGCAATCTGCAATACATTTTCATCTTCAATATTTACGTGTAACTAATCCATACAGATTCTAAATTTACTCCGAATTTATCTTGAATTTAATTTTAAAGTGATTGCAACATTCGCCTTTCGAAGATTACAGAGAAAAAAATTAAGTACAATGAATTATAGCTGCGGTCAAGTGAGAGTAAATGCGCAGTAATCAGTGCACTATGATTAAAAATATAACATATATTATACCTATTAAAAAATAAAATGTATCAAATTTTCAAGATTATTGATTAATTATTATTATTGAAATTATGTATTATAATTAATATAAAATGTGGATTTGGGCAAAAAATCGTTTTAATTGATATATAAAAACAGATAACAAAGGCAAACATTAAGCCTGTAAATTTCTCACATGCTATTTCCACCGAATTAATGAGGTCATCGATTCTGTGGTCCTATAATAGATCAAACTCAAAATTAATAGTGTAATCTACATGTGATATCTGCGGGTACTGATCAATTAATTTATCAAGCGTTGTTCGCGGGGTGTGGGGTCAAGGTATTGTCGGATCATAAAATGGACACGACTTTAATCTTGCGTAGTCTCGACGCACGATGCCGAGATCATGACTGGCAGAATGAGGGAGGGATTCATTATCAGATGACATCCATTATTTCATTCGTTCGTCCGTTCGATTTAATTACATATTCAATTTGGCTCAATCTTATCGCAATCGCTCACAGGTTTGTCGAATACAACACGCTTAATGACTTCTAACTCTTTGAAATGTTCTTGACTGCCGTTGACAGGAGACCGCCGCCAGTAGAAGACAATACCTTGCGCAACTATAATACTACTGTAACGGACTTTAATTACTAACGAATCGAAGAACGAGAAAAGTGTTTTCATCACTTGTGAGATTATATAACTTCCTAGAGACTCACGAGCGACTTTAACGTTCAGAAGTACAAAACTGGTTCGTCATTAAAAGACAATGATCTAACATGCTGACACGTCGTTCCCTAACTTAACGGATATTAATTGGCGGCGGATCAAACAAATGAAATCCTTCACGTTCGTTTCAACCAGTCTAATGGCTTTCAATCTGTACATACATTATTGCGCTCCAAAAGTGTGTATTTGCATTTTGTATTCCCAATCTTGACTTGGAAGCAGGTATGCGGGCAATCACTAACTTGAAGATGACTGTCTCATATTTTATAACCGGTATTAATTACTAATATACTGAGTCACACAATCTCATATTGTCCCAACTCATCAAATTAGTTCTAGATTATCGATCGTTCTTAACTATAGATACTATATAAACGGAGAATTAATTTCTACTTGAAAGATGATTCTTTTAATAGCCAAACAAATAAAGTCTCTTTATTTTAATTATTTCTTAGAAGGCGTAGATAATATTTGATAAATAGATAATTTTAGATCAAATTTGCTTGTTTCATCTCGCTTTCTATTTCTTTGGTATTAACAGATGATTTCTTCGTATTAACTGGTCGATATCGTTTTATTCTATACATAAGTTTTTGTTTGTAAATCACACTTTACTATTATGTCATAACATTATCTTTTTTATTTATGATACAATATCAGATGAAACTTTATTCTCGCGTATTTATTACGTCCGCCCTCAAGAAACGGCAATGTTAAACGTTTCTCTCTCGGTCTCTCTTCTTTCATCTTCGTTCTCTTGAATACATTATGTCGTGGTCAAAGAAAGAAATACCACAGCCCTCGACAAAGGAGGCGAAGCCGTGAGGTAAACCGTAACCACGGTCGCGGAAGCGTGAAGAATGAAATCCTCGCAATCAGGCGGTATTGCTCGAGCTCCTCCCGCACGCTCATTAATTATGTTTTTACAGGTGCGAAAGAGGGTGAAAAGATGGGCAGGGGTGGCGCGGGGCAAGCTGAAAAATTGGCAAGAAACGCCGCGCAATTATCCCGCAGTTACTCGAAATTAGCGTATCGATTAACCTCGTTTCGCCTCGGCTACGTCGTCGACGACGTTTTGCGTTGCTGCGCGACCGGGCTGGTTCTTTCTCGGTACATCGACTTCCGCGTGCACGCCGTACGAGTTGTGCTATGAAACGAGACACGTGATATTTTCGCATTTATAGCAGCAAGTATTAATAAATTATAATATCCAACGTCAATCGATCAATATACTTATATATATGGAATAAGTGATTTCTAAAGTTGTCGAAGTTGTTAATTATAAACCGCGCTGCTGCACGATTTTCGATGGAGATATGTTCTGATAATTTATCATCGTTTTACCCGATTTAATCGGCTGTTAATTCAACTGTTGCTACTGTTCATTAAATTTTCAACTCGACCATGCATGATGTTAAATAATTAACGTGAATTAATTTTATTATTTGGTGATGATTAAAAATACTCCAATTCTATACTGGCTATAATAAACTTTATAAATGTAACTCGAAGGCAAAATGAAATTTACTTCGACAACCAATCTTTGAAGGAACAATCGATGAGGCACATTACCTATTATAACAAGCGGAACTATTAACGATGCAATTTGCGTATACCTACTCCAGGGATATCGAAGTTTCAAAGTTCATACTATTTCGTGATATTGTTACGCAATACATATCAATTATTACCTGAATCTATTACAAACTAGCACCTGTTCAAGTAGCTGTAGTGGTTACTCAATTATTTTACTCCGAAACATTACAACACAACTAGAGATACACGAGTAGAGATAACACGGTATTTAACGATATGATTCTATTGCATAAAATTCTTATACCACCTGCGTACTCATAAATCACTCGTACAGAAGGTACATACAATTTATTCTCTCTTCGCATGCGGTTCGAGAAAGGTATCTTTCGAGGTAACGATAGATAAAATGTTAGATAATCCAAATCCACCCTGCGCGGAAGTAAGATATGAACGAACTTAAATTATCGATGGTTTCGAGAGAGGAGGAGAGTAATTAAAAATGCTGTCAAAGGCACTCCGGGAAGAGCTTTTCCACTCAAACGAAGCTCTCTCTCTCTCTCTAGGCTAGAAAAACGACGACGAACCGGAGAACCCGAGAAGGCGTGGCTCATGCCTCGTTCCCTCGGGTACTCTATCTTCGTCTTCCTCTTTCTTTCCATCAGCCTGTCGTTCTTCCTTGTACGTGAAACTCACGTGTAGTAGCACGTATCTTCTCGCGTCCGAGCGCACCGTCCGACCTCGTTCGACCGGCTCTGACTTTCGGCCTTATACATAAATCTCTCATAAATAACCGTCCGGATAATCAACGTCGATTATAATTACCCACCGCTTGTATCACTAGTCCTATTCACGACCCTTTTTCGAACAGATGCAGCAGACGACGAGGAACAAAACACGCGTCCCAGATCCCTTTTGCTGCCACGTCTTTCCATTTTTGGATACGAAACCTTCTCACGGTTTTAAAGTCAGACCATTCTTATAAACGCGCACGTGTTCGTTAACAAACGTTTAAAGGAAATTGTGTAATAAAAAATATGAACGCATCGTTTCGGTTAATTAAATCCGAAGACACCGACATTTGTAGAAATGTGAGACGTAACAGCTAACAATAGGTTAAGGAATACAATAGATGCAATAGATTGATGTTAAATCAAGCGTCACCGCGTATAATATAATAAATCAAACGATAAAATTTGAAGAATATCACATTAAAAGATAATATTCATCTTCTGTTGATAAATTGAATTTCTAATTATTAAATTTAATGTCACGTGAAAATGAATTTTACGTATATTGGCGATTACTTATCCGAACTTAAGCGAGCTGTCCTCTAGTCTTTCTTTCTTATTTATCGATCAATAGAACGCTAATGACTTTTAGTATCGTAATTCACGGTTCGTTTTTTCTTTCAATTACAGCGGCATTTTGTCGCGATGGAAAACAACGACGAATTTTCGATATCCCATGTATGTATATAAAGAAATAAGATCGCCCTATTTAAAGTTGCACTTGACGCACTATTACTTATTGACGTGCTCTTATCGATCATGTCTCACCAAGTCCAACTAATCGTATCTTAATTAATTTTCCATGTAGTGAGAAATGATTCTGAGAATTGAGAACAATATTATTTTCGGATACTATTTAATGAAATATCAAGAATATAATACGTTGAAGATAAGCAGGAAATGTCCTGATCCAAAATGCATTATAATACATCATTTCCGTCTTTATGTATCATATGTTTAATATTTTCAAATTAATTTTTTAAATTAAATATTTAATTTTTAAGAAAGTCTTAGATATATGTATATTTAGACTATTACTTTTATTCCTTAACAAAATGTTACTTTGTATTAAACTATATTTTTCGCGAATTTTTATCTTTTATATTTTTACAATTTTTTCATCAAGTCTATATAAATTATCTTTTAACTAAAATAAAACATTGTTGATATACAATATGTAATAATAAAATGTACAAATATGAATAGTATATTATATTATATATTACATATATAATAAAAATATAGAAAGAGATAATGTATCTGTAACACTAGAATTGCGGTGTTATTTTTATCTAATAATTTTTTCTTTTCCAGTTAATTTAGGTTTGTACGTGGAACTTAAGGTTTTTGTGACTTTTCATAAATAATCATAATTAATTACACAATTATTTTTATTTTTATGATAATAACCTTCTCTTGTAAAACATTAGATTTACCTTAAACCGCAATTGGATTAATTTAGACCTGTAATTTTAGTGTTAAACTACAAAATTATATCCATGTCATTTCAATGTATTGTATAATAATTACATCACGTCGTTGTAGGAGAGTACAATCGTCAACAATGAAATTTAGCTTCTCATCTCACTCGAGATAACTTCACGTAAACTAAATCGTATTATACGTGAGTTCCTTCTGCATACGCAATACACCTACCATGAGCGACTGCTGTTTATGCAACAGCTATTACTCGGGACCTATTTCCAGCAATTTAATCCATAAACTTTCCCGAATCAGTTCTCGCGATCTATTAATTGGTATGCAATTAATTTTCTAATTTCTTCTCAAATAATCCACATTTTTTCTCAAAGCGCAAACGAACGTTAAAATGTAATCATGTTGAAAATCAAATCAAGATACAAAGGATTTTTTGAATCTCGAGAGAGAACTTTCGTAAAGAGAGAGAGAGAGAGAGAGAGAGAGAAAGAAGCAAGTTTCAAGATGCGGCGTTACTGATTGACACTGTGATCTCTATAGTCGAGTTTATCAGGTTAAGTCGTGGTGAATTTCCTGTGCCGCGAATAAGCGTCGTAGGCGGTTTTCGATTGAGATTCGTTTCCGCGAGCCGCGGCTTCGATTATTATTGTTGCCGCCTCAGGGACGTAATCCTGCGCGGCGATCTCGGACGGACGGGGTTGAAATCGCGCAGTCATGCGATCGATTCAGCTTACATCGAGATGAAATCGCTCGCGGTCCGCCGGTCCAATCGATCGTTTGCATTGGAGTTCGTCGAGAGCAACATCATCGGGCACGTTGTTCGATCGTGATTCCGGATCGATGAGGGCCCTATCGCTGCCCTATCTAACTCCGATTCTCGCTATGAGTTTTATCAACCGCTGCGCGCAGTATCTCGCTCGTCGATTACAGTCGAGATTTCGTATCGTACCGTGCATGAAACGCCGGATTATAACCGCGAAATTATTGATTTTCAATCGATGTCCGAAAGCACAATCAGATCACTATATAGTATCTGTGGAATGGAAAGTGTACAACCAGATATTCTTTCTGAATAGGTAAATATAAACGTATTAACAAACAGAGATATCGTTTATATAAAATTAACATTTCTACAGCATATACGCGTGCAGACGTTATAGGAGTTTATTATATTGAAAGAAATTTATTGTAATGTTAGCATAGCAATTTTATATTTACAAGTTCTGATCATATACGTGAGAGCCAAAGAAAAGCAAAATTAAATATAGTGACGATAGAATTTACAAAGTATCTTGAAGTTCTTCGCTACTGACAGTGTGACGTAAAACGCACGCATTCGCGGCTAGCTCCAAAGGCTAGGCTCCATAAGCTGCCGAGTTCGTTTCGCGAAACTGGCAACCGCCAACGCTCGCGCAAAAGGCAAAAGGCATGAGAACCGTGTAATTGGACGTGTCAAGTGCTATAAGCGGACACGTTGCTGTTCGGTCTTGACTCCCTACGAAGAACGTGCCGCATCGTTGCGCCTTCGTCGACGATCCCTCTCTTCAGCGTGACTATGTACCTATACGACTTCGCGCACCATCTGCAATCTTGTTGGCAACCGCTTTCATCTCGGAATAGATACGATAAATGTTTCTGAATTAGATCCACCTATCACGGAAGATACGATCGGCGTCCGCGAATTAGCCTCGACCGCATCGTTAAAGAAGCCGCTACTTAATACTGTTACGCTATCGTCGAGGCATCGAGATTATCCGCGGGATGCGTACGTTTCGTGAGCCGGCGATTCCGTGTCCGTCGCTTTATCTTCCGCCTTTCATTAATCACTACGGGCGATTTCCCGTCGCGACCACCGCCGCCGCCGCCGCCGCCGCGACGTCATTATGTATACTCGCGTAACACTGGTCGTCTCACTCGAGCACCATAGAAACTACAAGTACTATCGAGACCTGTCCTTCGACAGACGGCACACAGGCCGTAGGTTCTCTCTCGCTTGTAACACGCGCTTATATATCGTCGCCGGTAGTCCTTCGGAATACCGCGGAAGGCATTCTCTCTGTCGGAGGCGTGCTCGCGCGACTGAATCCAAGCGCGCGCGCTCGTGAACGCGTGTACAGCATCACGCACGGAGCGCGCGCTTAAAGAGAAGCGCGGCACCATCAAACATCTTGCCGCTAGACGAAGGCGATGATGGATAACCTTTGATGAAATCATTCATACATCAGCGTCCACCATCTCGCACCTTCTCACCGCGAAACCAACGAGCGCGCGCGCTCATTTGCCGTGTACCGTTAATCTTTAATTACTCATTGATTTATTATTGGCCACGCGGCGTGTCGGCTACGTTACCTTTCGCACCGTAGCTGATCGCCCTGGCAGCTGTAGTATTTTTACAGCGGGATTATTCCGATAATAATCCCAATGTATTCTCTATGCAACGTCAATCGTTTCATTGACACGTCGACGATCCTTTTGAGCTTCATAAAAAGAATGACAACGTTAGCTTGGTCAAAGCTTGGAGATGATACTCTGCCTGCTACTATAAAACGTTGAACGAAGAGAAGCTAAATAAGATTTTTTAATTTGCACATTTATAGATTTGACTTCATATCGCAGTTTAACTTATAAATTTTTATTGTGAGATTAAGAGACTCTCGGTGTCCTTTTATAGTCATCTGACTTTATAATATCGTGTCCAACACCTTTTTTAAATACCATGATATTCTTCTATGTACACGTTCTCTTCTTCTAATTATTAATGTCACTTTTTCATTTTTATATCTAAGAATTAATTACATTTTTATTTTGTACAATGTGAGAAAACTATAGAATTCTTATGACTTGTAAAAATTTCAAAGCAATACAGCTGCAATTTATTGTTACAATAAAATCTTGTACTTATCAATGTATATTCGAGAATCGCATAATTGATAATCGTTCACGTCACCGTCACAGTTTCAAGGTCCAATATATAAAAGTAATGAAATGTCATGTAGGAAAAGCGAAAAGCGACATATTGATAGATAAATCGTCGTCTGGAACATCGATTAGTGATGTCGCGTACTGCCAACACTCATGGCGTCTGTCAGATTGATACCGCTGTCGCTGTCGGATCTAATAGGCTCTCGTGTTCAAAGCTGAAAACAGGATGACAGCGTTTATATGCATACATGCGCGCGTACGTTCGATCTCTCGGCTCATACACTTTCACTTGGTTGCCGTTGTCGATCGATCTTATAACGATCGTTTTTGACGCAGTGAGACAACCTGCGTTATTAGGAATCGTTATCGGGGACAAGTTCTCGGTCGAGCAACTAACCGATATTGGCGTTTTGCTCGTCTCGGAGCATGCATACAAATTATAGCCATTACCGAGTATAGCGGCGTCCACTTCCCGAGCATCATCTGATAAATTGTCTTTACATACAAATGCGAGAAAAAGATTTCGGTGCTGTTGCTATACGTTTCTATGACTCTACGCACAAAGATTTTTATCTTAGTCAGGTCGTTTGAGATCGTCGAGCGATCAATTCAAAATTGAAGGACATTCAATAATTTATACTTTGTGATTAGCCAGGGTAAAATAAAAATGCTTCGATAAAACTTTAGAAATCGTGGGTTATTATAAAAAAAACAGTATAGTTTCTCAGCAACAAGACTAATTAGAAGAAGAAACCTTTCCAGATTTTAATCGTGATAATTTCTATCATGTTTAATTAAATTTTATTATAATCAAATTACGTCTTGATATTTTACTTTTCAACTTCTGTGCATTATACAAAATCTTTTGGACAGGACGAGAATTCGTATAATAACGGAGAAAATTAATAAATTAATAAGATTTCCAAGTTCGGTACTTTCATTTCTAGAAAACGTAAATAGCATTTTCGTCAAAGTTAAGACGTCACTAGTGAACAAAATTAAGGTCGAACGTTGTGAGCATACTTGATTTTTCATGACGCTATCAGAGATTTCAAGCGCCTGCTCGCCATCCTGCTCGCTGTCGCTCGGTCGTCCGTTCGATTTCACCGGGTGAAATAAATCACGGACCACCGGCGCACGTCGTCCCGATGGAGACACTCGAAATATCATGGGGAGACCGACATTTAAACGCCCGGCGCTAATGCGACCCGTGCGAGACCCGAATGACGCTCTCAATAATAGATTAGATGCCGGCTAAGTGCACCGACGTCCGCCGACGCCACCGCTCGTGATTTATTGATACCGGCACGTGCGCGTATCGAGATTTTCAATTCTCGCGGTCGACGTGACACAGCGCATTCCGAAATTAACGGTGACTATAACGTCACAGTAAGAGTGCTTTTCCGCAAGTGACAATTTCACGATGGGATATAAGAGCGAACGATAAAGTCGAGTTCCATCCACTGAATGTTCGCTGAATATCAAATCTGACGAAACGTTTTTCCTGCCAATGAATAGCAATGGACGATTAAAATAGAATATATTATGATAAAGTAGTTATTTAGTAAATATAAAGCATTTATTTTTTGCCAAGCAACATTTTTATAATTTAAATTATTTAAATCGTAATATGTGTAATATGTGTAGTCATATTTAATCCCTCCGTCTGTGTAATTTGGGTCTTTTTTGTTTAGTTAAGTTTTTTTATTGTTCTAGGCTTTCAAAAAATGTAGAGAGAAAATTTAAAGTTACTTTTATATCTTTATTACAATATATCAAATAGTTTTCTCAGTTATTTTAGGAGGGATAACCAGAGATCAATGTTCTCTTTCATTTCGAAAAAATTTGAAAGTAAAATTTTACTCGTATAAAAAAAGTTCTAAAGTGCAGACGGAAGATAATAAATATTGGAAATAAATATTAAATTATAGAATTATGAATAATCTTTGTGATGGTATCAAAAATATATATTCTTCGATATAAAACGGCAATCATTCCGACGATGCATCGGATTAATTGAACACGAATGATAGATCGCATGCGTATATCGAGATTTCGATTTCTTGTGCCCGCAGCGCAACGTGTGTTTCATAAGCGAGCGTGAAAGAAATTAACAGCTTTAACATCGCCGTGTCTGGCAGCTCGACAGAAAATAAAGACAGATATCGAATTAGTGTCGTGTCTCGATGCTCGCGCGCTCAATCACTAGATCTGCAATGGTGCTCGATTGGAATGATGTATAAATCAGATATGTGATTTGCACGCGCCGGAAAGAAAAATGTGACTGATGATGCGTATAAATATTTCAAAATCAATGAACCTGTGAAAATTTCACATGTTCTCCGAGTGAATTTATTCGATCAATCGTCGACATTACACAGTGAATTTCAATAGAAACTATTACTCACAATCAGTTCAAGTAATTATGGTTAGCGATCTATGTACTGCGCCGCGATGAATAATAGTTGTGGTTTCCCTCAGATTGCACAATTTCATTCTCCATCTGTCTGTATGCATAACGTGTCTTATCGATCACGATATGTGTATCTGCCACGCGAGTATCAGCTTTTTCGCATTCGTTGGTCGTAAATAGTACATGTCGGAGGCTCGTGGCTAACAATGGTCTTAATGTTGCCGTTAGGCAGCTATATATCTATTAACTCGACAGGAAGCAAGAACAAATGTCGAATTAACCACGCACTGTGATACGTATTGCCGACTAAATCGTCGGAGCGATTGAACCTATCGATCTTGTGCACTAGGCGCGGCATGTTACATTGCGTTACTTTTTAAAAGAATAATCTAGAAAAAGCGGGTGGAAATTTATCATGTCGATCGCGATTATTATTAAAAGAGCGTGGACATGAAAGGCCACTATCTTTTTCTCAATATAAAAAGAAGTATTTAATCTGGTATTAATGAAATAAAACCATTTTTTAACTTAAATTTTCATTAATTATTAATTTATGAGATTAATAAGTATAACCAAAAAATGATATTTCATGGATTAAAATAGTCATTAATAATTTTTAATCATCTTTTTTTTTAAACAGAGAGTTTAGCTCTTTCGACGTAACATTGCTTTGAAAGTATTTTCCTAATATAATAATAAATTTGATCAATTTGGTATTTTTAAAGTCAACTTTTTCATATCTTTAAACATCGAAGCTCAAGATTTCTGATAAACCAAAATAAATAAAAGAGATATAACTAAATTCTTAATTATATAGTGTACATTCAATTAAAAAAGTATTTTTCCTCAATGCTAATCACAAATGCAAAATATTATACATGAAAGTTTAACTGAAAAATTTACTTTATAATACAATAATCTTCTATCTCTCTTGAAATGCTATTTTGGGTAACATAGATTCAGAAGTCGCTATCAAATAAAAATATTTCAAAATTTTTGACTACATGGTTAATTAGAATATGAGGTAAATTTTGTAAAACATTGCTTTTTCATATTCATTCTCCCTTAGTAAATTAGGGAACAGCATGTTAGCAACAGAAGTTTGTGTAATTTTCGGAGTTCATTAGTCAATGATATATGACATTACTTAATTATAGCTTCTCCAAAGTTTTAGATACTCTATGCTCTCAATTATCGAACAGATGACATAAGTTAGGTCAGACGCACACACATGAGCGCAATTTGTTAATTTCTCTCTCGATCCTGTGAGAATGAGAAAGAGAAAGAGAGAGGGAGGGGAGGAAGATAAAATCGTGTGCGCTGGCATTCTTCGTGAGTTAATTTTGTCTGCGCAATAAATAATAACTCTTAATGGAACACTAACACGCGACATCATAAACAACGCGTATTCGCAGACGTTTGATCTCACTTAATGTGACGATCGTGTCGCACGGAAATCCAAGAAGATCTGAAAGAACCCTTTCGAGAATCAGCGGCGGGGAAACGTGCATTTGGAAGGTATCCTAGCGTTTTTTAGACTCTCTTAAGTGAGTGCCGGCAAATTAAGAAAGAACTAAGCGCTTTAGGCTGTCGAACGTGCGTAAATCGAGCAAGCGGACTCGCGCATGTGCGTGATTCTAGACCTCTCTATCCTCGGCTTAACGTACCAGTTGTCCACAATAAATACAGAGTAGATAATTTTTCATCTGATATGAGGACGCACCCTTGGCGGGTTTATTTAGAAGCACGCTAATGTACCAAATGATGAAAAAATGTAAGTAATATTTGTAGAATACGAAACTGTTTTCTATGATTGATACTTGCATTAGTATGTTTCTTAGTAACACAATTTATTGACGCAATGTGTACTGGCCCAATATATCCCAATGTATGTCAATGTTTAACCAATATTTCATCAATGAATTGCGCTACTCGGGTTGTGAGATTTTCGATTTTCAATGTTTAATATAATAATTTATCACATATATCACACGTTACATGTTACGTAAATAATGTTCGTTGGAAATAAAAATATTATTTGTATTTTAGTTTGTTAATAATTATAATTAATTAATTATAATACATATATTGGAAATAAATAAATTGTTTTGAAAGAAAGTCTTATAATTTTGAAATTATTATATTAATTATTTATAGATATATGATATATGTTAATAATTGAAAAAAAAACCTTTATTGTAATTGCAATTACAATTATGTTACCATATATAATATGTATCATATATCTATAAATATTCATATATAATATTATATATATAAATATATTAAATTTTCAAAATTTTATCTGCTAATTAACTAATTAAGCCCGTTGGTTAATTCGGTATACCATATTTATTTGGAATAGTAAGCAAAAATGAGATGAGAAAATAGTTAAACCGCTCTGAGCAGTCGCGAGATATATGAAATTAGCTTTACTAGAATCTTGCGCGCCATATAGTCTTCATAATACGAGGAGAATCTCTCGGAGAACCAGAACCTTGTCGGAGCCGAACCCGTTCTTAGTATCTTAAAAAGAGCAAATGGAATATCGCGAAGCGTGCGAGCAAAAGCCGACGAGGCGAAAGAGGTCGTTAGTAGGCGGTTCCTTCGGACACTCTTAACCCAGAAAACCGAGGTCATCCTGGTCAAATTAAATGGTCTAAGATCGAACTCGCGTTCAGCCGTGCCAGAAACTCTTGAACGGTCTGTTGGGGCTAAACGAAAAGGACTTTTAATCGCTAACCCAGTACGACCGATCGTAACTGTAACGCCGCGCGTCCGCGAGCGTTTTACGACGTGACTCCGCGGGTCTTTTTACGAGTATACATAAAGGCGTATGTGTGCGCATGACATTTTTTTCTAATAGTCAAGGCGACACGTTTTCTCCATCTCTGCCCCGATGACTCACGGGAATGTAAACCGACGCCTAGATTTTTCTGCATTTGCTCAAGCCGATAACGCTCGCACGCGCACCCATTGTTTGAACGGTCCGAATACACGGAACAAATTGTACCGTCGTTAGCGTCGAGACCTCGAGGGTCGACAAGATAAACGAGGCGGCTTTTAGCGCCTTATCTAGCCGCGAAAATGGCGCGGAAGAGTCGTACGTGCCGCAGTTAACGACTAATGTAAGAAACAGTCAAATTTAAGAATACGAATTTAAGAAGTTATAGGAATACGACTTTGCAACAAAGTAGCATGCATTGTGTCGCAAGGAAAAAATAAATGTTCATTTATATACACTGTTAAATTCATAATGTCAATTCATATTTAATTTGAGAGAGAAGAGAGAGTTATTTTTAATCACATTTATTTATATATATTTCTTTAAATCGCCACTCATACGTTAATAAGGTCGTGTTTTACTTTGAAACCATAAAAATTAGAGATTGGGTTATTATTGTTTTATTGTATCTTCGACATCGAATAGTGAGTAATGCACTTTTTATTATTGATTTCATTGATAAATGAAATCGCACGCTTGTTATCTCGATCTACGTTTCAATTAGTTATTTCTTATGATTATTATCACCGCGTATTAATAACGCTATATGATACCTACTCTTTTTTACCTCTTATATTGTGCTTTTATGTTTGATTGTACTTCGATCGTAAGAATCGACGTTATATTCTCATCGTGAAGGTACCACTTGTGGAGCATAAAGGCGGTATTTAACGATGCTTCGCACGGTTGAAATTACATAAGCGAGGAAACCTTTCTAATCTCGAGCGTTACTTTGTAAAGTAATCCGAAAGCTATAATGAGACGTATTATGTGTAATTTCGATTCGCAATGCGTACGATGATATATACATATAAACAAAATTCTTGAACGTTCAATATATATTAACCCAGGCATTAAAAATTTTGTACTATGAACAGTATCTTCAATATGAATCAACGAATAATTTAGAACAAAATAATAAAGAAGAAAAATGAAAATAAATAATATAGAAAACAAAACAATTTAAACAATGAGAACAATAAGAATTTTATTGAATCGTACATGTGAAAACACAGCTAATAGGAAATAGGAAATAAAGGTCCATAACGGTCGAAGTTGAATCTTTAATGCTTAAATAATTCAATGTGAATTTGTATGTACAATATGTATAAAAAATTGAACAACTGCATGAAATAATTGATATTAATTTATCCATTGGAATGTCACATTGAATAATAACCACCTTATTTGGACAATGAATTACAAAAGTAGAAAGTATTCTCTGATTCCCAGAACTATTACAAAGCTTTGCGCTACATTATTCTCATATAATTGTAATTAAAAAATGCATTTTTAAAGGCCAATAATAATTCCCCTCGATCATGTCCGTGCAACGCCTCGGGTCTTTCGATCCTGTCAGATTAATGAACACTTATGAATGGATCGATCATTTGGCGAAAGTATGATGATAATCTAGCCGCAATATTTCCGAGAACGAAGCCGACTGTGTATCATCGATGCGCGAAGGCACTGCGCCGGGGCTGAAATCGCAATAAATCTTGCCAACGCCTCGGAATTCCACGCACAGCTCGCGACTGTCCTTCGCCGAGGGTTTCGTGTCATTATCATTAATGCGTGAAAGGCGCAACTAAATAGAATATACGCAGCTACGATTCGCGCCGCGTGCGGTAGAAACGGCGCAAAATCGCTCTCGGGTAGGCGATCTGTTCGCGCGTACTCTATTACCGTTTGTCAGTTTCGCAACTATTATCGTTGATCGCGCACGGGCGCGCAATATCGAGTATCCGCATTACGATAACGTGGGAACGCGTTTCCTAGGCGCGCGCAGATCAGTGCGTGCAAGGTCGCAGGAATACACGATCGAGGGATTCCGGCTCCGTCGCTCGAGGAAACGTTCGTCAAAGTGGAGGAGTCCTCTTTCCCGCCGTGAGGTCCGACAGTACAATGGGATTACAATGTCGCTACATCGCGGCGATGCAAATTAAGAGCTATAATGGCGTTTTAAGTATGAGACGCGCCTGCTAAATACGATAAATGCACGATAAATTGCTCTTATCCGCTTTGCTTTAGGTACCGATAATAATAACACGTCTGTCTTTCTAATGGCACGAAAATTACAGATACGTGATTTTACACGTAAATCGCGGAGTAACGGATTGAAAATTAAAAATCTGCTTGCAGAGGCATTTAAACTAATTTAAACTTCCTCCGCTAACTTGTCTCACTCGCCAGGAAGCAGTCACTCCTATGTTCAGAGCAGATTTTTGTAGGATGAGTTTTCAACTTTAATTCGATTCACCGTTCCATTTCCTATTAATCCTCTACGATATTACATAGTTTTGCGAAAATTAATTTAATTTACTTTTTTTTTTTAGACCGAAATTGCAACTACATATTTTTTTCATTATAAAGTAGTTGATACTTCATCGTTATTTTTTTTTCTTTTTAGAGAAATGTAACCACATGACAGGCGTACAGCTAATACAAGGATGTTTACACGAGGAGGCGTAAATATGTAACCGCTCCCTGAGCTGAAAAAAACTCGCTCACACATGATACTTGACGGCAGTCAGAAATTCGGGCTTCGCGACGACGACCCGATCGCTATAAAAATACGATAAAATATTCAGCCGCTTGCTAAGACAACCGATATAATGGCCCGCGAAGTGTCCGGTTACCCTGGAAAGATTTCGGCCAGGCGGGCTGGATTTTTTAGCCGTTCTTTTGCCATGTACTCGCGTGCACGCGTAGGTACGTCTTTTCGCGCGCCGTTCTACAAGCGTTAACGAGCGAGCGAACGAGCGAAGCTCGTTGAGTGAGTAAGCTATTGTGGATCGGTATGAGCGTGCGCGTAAAAATTTTATGCATTTTCTAATTCCTTACGGAGAAAACACGAATTAAGCACACTAATTTCGGCGAGCGTTGCACTCGTTGGTGGCCCCTTGTTCACGAGCACACATACAAGTTGGCCTTGAAGAATGGCCTTCGAGTCGTCATGAATTAATCTTTCTTTTTTCTTCTCTTTTTTACTTCTGCCTTTTACCAACCTTTTGCTATTCGCGTTGCTCCTGCGGTTCACTCCTGCCACGTCGTCATTGTTGAGAAGCGAGAACGAGGACAGAGAAGGGAGTCGGGACGAATCTGTCGGGCATCGGGAAGAATCGCGCGAATCCTAGAGCGACAGGGAGATGGACGACGTGGAAACACGTCGCGTCGGAGATCGTGGCCCTCGAAGACGGGGAGGGAAGAGAGAATCGGCGCGGCGGACGAACTCGAGGAGATCGAGAGATCTCGTTTTCTCGGAACTCGGCAAACTAACACGGACCCTACAAAACGTTTCCGCTCGTTCGATATTCCGAAACCTCCTCGGTCGTACTCGTTTTGTCGCCCGTCGGCCTCGGCGCCTTCGACCGCGTTAAAAAGATGTGTTTTTTGCACACCGAGATCAGATATAGCGAACTAAGCTGCTAACGCGTGTCGGTGTCGATTGATGACTCGAGAAAGGAAATGCTTGGTGCGATTTTACGAGTTTGATGCACGTCTCGATCCTAAGCTGCCGCATAGCAGACAATGTTGCATGAAGAAGACAATAACCTTTTCGAAACTCGGGAACAATGCGTTTCGAATGACTCTTAATGCTCCAAATTACAATTTCTCCCATATATTTCTAGTTTACATGACTGTGAAGCGCTTTTCTGAGAAAGACATTAATTAAGATTGACTTCCTCATTTGATTGTAAAATAATGAATGTATTTTCAAGGTAATTAATATGCTCGTTAAATTCATATCATGGAAGAGGAAAAGTTCGTCATTGTATATCCAATTAATAACTGTTATTATATGGATGAACAATGACGAACTTTTCATCTTCCTGTTATTAAATAATAGTACCATCGATAATTTCGGCAGTTTGCCTCTTTCCTCGTTTTTCATAATTAGATTTATCGATTAAGATGTCGGAACTTGATGCTTTGAAATCGAGACATTTTCAGTTATAAATTAAACATTAATAGGGATAGGTATAATGTTACAGTGTGTTCAAACTTCATCTAGTGAAATTCGAGAACGTACTAATTACGATCGCATAATTATAACATAGGAAATATGCAATTTGCGTACGACAGATGCCGTAATTACAACAAACTTCGCGCTTAATGAGCCGTCAGAAGTGAGTGACTCATTGTTTCCATGTAGAAATCCTCTGGGACTTGTTTTTCATTCTGGTGTGTCTTTTCACTCAGTATCACAATTAAATTTTACTTCCTTTAAAAATATTCGAATTCTTTATTATCTTATTAATATATTGAAACAAATATACTGAAAAATTAATTCTTTTGATTAATGAGAAATCAAAAGGATTCACTTTGTAAAAGTTTACTCTGAACTGTGTATCGAAATTTTCTTTTGTTCATTAATCTAAAAGTAGGTTTTTCTGGAAGATAGGAAGGAATGTATCTTCGCGAATGAATATAATTTAATAATACAATATAAATTAATTCAATTCGCGCTTCACTTAATACTTTTTTCGAAAGTTTACTCACAATTATTTGTTTTAATTAATCATGCAGTCATGAGAGTTAAATTTTACTGACACTTTCAATGGCTACATTTGTTTCATCGTATCGTCGAATAGCTTTTTTATCCATGAAGCTTTGTGAAACGTGACTTATGACACGCATTTGTTCCGATATTTATTAGAAACAGCCCCGTGTTTTACGACGCGTGATTATACGATTACTGTGGATAACATTTAATATCTCAATAATAGCGCACGGATCGATATTTGGTTACGATATTTCAATCGGGCGGGAGTGACACCTTGATCGAGATCGTTATCGCGCGTCCTAATTGGTATATCTGTTCGTCCGTGCCCGCCGACACTTTATCAGTGAGATAATATCTCGTGCGAGTGAGCGGCTCGTCTGTGCGAGCTGTACTCGTTTCCGGTAGGGAAGTCCCGGGAGAAACGATGTCTCTGATCTTACGATTATTTCGACGGATATCCGGAATGGGTTGTACGCCACCCAGATAAGATTCATCCCCGCGCAGTAGGTTGCGGAAAAACAAAATGATATTTGTAATTATATATATATATATATATACACACACATTTAAGTAGATAAAAGTAGCGTAATTGCGACAGTCGCGTATGTCGTAAATCTTCTTATAGCAAAATCTTACTACAACACATTTAACAATATTAATTCAACGAATATGATGATTTTAAAGATACATTGTCTACATTTTATTTATTCAAATAATGATTTTCACAAGAGAGTTATGCACTGAAAAAAATGATAATAATAGTCAAACTTAGATGATAGTCATTTAAAATTTAGGTAAAATAATTTGAATTAAATGTATTCAATTAATATAATTTGAATTAACTAAACGCGCGCGCGCGCGCGTTAATTATACTTTTCTACTCACGTAGAAATGTCAAAGGCTGTAGTTTCGGGACGGTACTGTTTGTCGTTGCAGCAGTCAATGTTGTGCCAGTATAGATTTAACACAGGAGTGTAATGCTATACTGTGCTTAATTGCTAGTGCTGATCCAACACTGCTAATAATGTACTGGTCAGTATACAATTGGACCAATATTGAGTATACAATTGAACCGGTATTATACAACTAGCTCAGTATTATAATAAAAGTAAAATAAAAAAGATATAACGTCAAAGACATTTTAACGAAATGTATTTATAGAAAATTAAATAACAAATTAATTATAAATATTAAAATTTAAAATAAGAAAATTTGTATTTTATCATTTTAATCTTTATCTATAATATATTAATATTTAATAATTAATATATTCATATTTTTTTTACATGCATGTTTTACCGATATATATTTATTACGAATGTATATAATGTTGATATCCGATATGATTTTTGTCATGGAAAAATGCGAATTTATTAATTTTATAATTTAATTTTGTAGTTTTGATATTAAAGTATTATTGGCACTGTATATAGTTTAGTGTTGTGTCTGCATTGCAGTCAGAACTTGGTCTGTCTTGCAGCCAGAGTTTGGCCTGTTTTGCAACTTGTACTGGTCCACATAAAGCAGTGCTGGGAAATTGCTCGTCAATACTAGACCAGTGTTGGATCAAGCAAATAATTTTACGTGAGATCAAAATTATCTCACTTATTAAATTATTACCAAATGATTGATTATTATTATTATTATGCTTGGTAATATTTATTAAATATTACAGGAATAGTGCTAAGGAAAATATATTTGCTAGCTATTATCAGACTTTCTTTCGATGTTGCATTAATATTTAAATGATACTTTCGAACAAGCTACATATTTTTAGCTGGTAGTAATATTTTATTGCAAAAAACCAATTACAGTAACTGAAATGTTTCTTGCACATTATGTTCTGTACGATTGACATATCGGCTATAATCGGATTTATAAATACGGCGACGCTGCCTGGATTAAGGCTGAACGATTGATTGCAAAATCTACGATACAACACGAAATAACATACGATCAAGAAGGAAGCGACGAAGACGACAACTGATGAGATTATCGAGAGACAGAAGCCGCGAGCGTTTGGCAAGTTTAGAATGACATCGTTGAAAAGTATTATCGAATAAAATAAGATGAAAAGCCGATTGAAGATACAAGGGAGAAACGGACGCGGAGAAGAAGGAAGGACTTATGAATTTAAGGACGGGTCGGCGCGAAGTCGCCGGATTGATGTTAATCCGACCTGTCGCGGTTACCCGACGGGAGACGCAGGTGAGAAAAGAATTCTACAACTTATTCGCAACGTTATCCAAATGGTTCGTGGGACGAGCGAGTTCGGAGTTCGTACCTGTACGACATTAATCCTCTGCGCGAGCACTCGCTGGTTTAGTCCAGCCGCTCAGAGGATGATATACTCGGCGTAGAAAATCGAGCATGAACACGCTGATACGTCGATCATTCCCGAGCAATCCATGTGCTAATTCGCGAGCTTTCCTTTCTGTCATGCTCAACGATGGCACTTTTGCGTTATCATCATTCGATATAAAATACGATTTATTTCGATAAGTATATTTGTTTATTTCTATCAAAACAGATTAATTTTAATCTCGCTTTATTTTTTTCTAATTTTTGTAGATAAATTAATGCTATACTGTGCTTAATTGCTAGTGCTGATCCAACACTGCTAATAATGTACTGGTCAGTATACAATTGGACCAATATTGAGTATACAATTGAACCGGTATTATACAACTAGCTCAGTATTATAATAAAAGTAAAATAAAAAAGATATAACGTCAAAGACATTTTAACGAAATGTATTTATAGAAAATTAAATAACAAATTAATTATAAATATTAAAATTTAAAATAAGAAAATTTGTATTTTATCATTTTAATCTTTATCTATAATATATTAATATTTAATAATTAATATATTCATATTTTTTTTACATGCATGTTTTACCGATATATATTTATTACGAATGTATATAATGTTGATATCCGATATGATTTTTGTCATGGAAAAATGCGAATTTATTAATTTTATAATTTAATTTTGTAGTTTTGATATTAAAGTATTATTGGCACTGTATATAGTTTAGTGTTGTGTCTGCATTGCAGTCAGAACTTGGTCTGTCTTGCAGCCAGAGTTTGGCCTGTTTTGCAACTTGTACTGGTCCACATAAAGCAGTGCTGGGAAATTGCTCGTCAATACTAGACCAGTGTTGGATCAAGCAAATAATTTTACGTGAGATCAAAATTATCTCACTTATTAAATTATTACCAAATGATTGATTATTATTATTATTATGCTTGGTAATATTTATTAAATATTACAGGAATAGTGCTAAGGAAAATATATTTGCTAGCTATTATCAGACTTTCTTTCGATGTTGCATTAATATTTAAATGATACTTTCGAACAAGCTACATATTTTTAGCTGGTAGTAATATTTTATTGCAAAAAACCAATTACAGTAACTGAAATGTTTCTTGCACATTATGTTCTGTACGATTGACATATCGGCTATAATCGGATTTATAAATACGGCGACGCTGCCTGGATTAAGGCTGAACGATTGATTGCAAAATCTACGATACAACACGAAATAACATACGATCAAGAAGGAAGCGACGAAGACGACAACTGATGAGATTATCGAGAGACAGAAGCCGCGAGCGTTTGGCAAGTTTAGAATGACATCGTTGAAAAGTATTATCGAATAAAATAAGATGAAAAGCCGATTGAAGATACAAGGGAGAAACGGACGCGGAGAAGAAGGAAGGACTTATGAATTTAAGGACGGGTCGGCGCGAAGTCGCCGGATTGATGTTAATCCGACCTGTCGCGGTTACCCGACGGGAGACGCAGGTGAGAAAAGAATTCTACAACTTATTCGCAACGTTATCCAAATGGTTCGTGGGACGAGCGAGTTCGGAGTTCGTACCTGTACGACATTAATCCTCTGCGCGAGCACTCGCTGGTTTAGTCCAGCCGCTCAGAGGATGATATACTCGGCGTAGAAAATCGAGCATGAACACGCTGATACGTCGATCATTCCCGAGCAATCCATGTGCTAATTCGCGAGCTTTCCTTTCTGTCATGCTCAACGATGGCACTTTTGCGTTATCATCATTCGATATAAAATACGATTTATTTCGATAAGTATATTTGTTTATTTCTATCAAAACAGATTAATTTTAATCTCGCTTTATTTTTTTCTAATTTTTGTAGATAAAAAAAGATAAAAGGTAAGTTAAACTCAGACGGAAGTTTTAATTTATATATATAAAATATTTATATAATGGAAAAAAAATATATAATATATACGTATATGATTAGACATGCTACAATTTGATCAATTTTATTGTAAATCTGGCTGAGAATGCTCTTCGTGTGCGCGCGATTCCAGTCTGCTTATTAAATAATTTTGCTAAAGAAAAATTAAGAATAGTTGAATAAGAGTTAGTTGTTTACAAGTTGATTAAGATTATGCAAAATATGAGGCACTTTCTTTCCACTAAGAGTCATAATTCCAAGCGTTCAACGGTCGATCTGAGCTCATTCGCAAAAGGGGATCGTCGAGGAGAGCGATCCCGTTGACGAGCCTCGTCAGCGACGTCATCGAGGACCCGATCCCGAGGTGGAGAGGACTCTCGAACAGGTTTTCGGTCGTGAGGTTAGCCGCAGGCACGCGCTCGAAAGAGAACATTCACGCCTCGCCACGGCCAAATACCAACCGGATCGACGCGAGTCCGACGGGGGGAAGAAACGTGTGTGGACAGCATTCGTAATGTTTAATACACTATGCGCGTGGCTGCATATCGATGACAATGATTCAGAGAGAGGAGATCAAGGCGCGAGCTGTTGAATCGGATCAGCACGCGAGGTATCATTGCGCGTTATTATCTGTTGACTCAGCATCGACAATGGCCACCCACTAACGCCTGCCTGCGAGAATAATTTTCCGTAACGCATATATGCTAATGATTGCTCACACAAGGAGTTCCCTTTTCCGCGATTTTACGTGTATTTGTGAGGGCGTTTATAGTTTCCAAGCGACACTATCGCGTTTTTTCCACAAATGCCGTGATCGCAAGTAATAATAACCTTCTCGTATTTATGACTTTATGATAGTCCAAGCAATCATAAGTTCTCGTAATTACTCGATAACCTCTTGATTTATCTTTCGCTGATAAGTGATAAGTAATGCTGCACAAGCATGCGAATCTTTAATACTTTACGTTTAAGACTATGTTCACAGGTGTGATTCTCTACTATGCGAAATAAATACGTAAAGATTGCAAATGCCGATCACTTTATTGCCTCGAACGGTGTAGGATGAAATCCTACAGCATATCGTCATTTTTCTTTTAAGATATACTTTTATTGATGGCGCGCCCAGCTTCGTTTATTCGTTCTTTAATTCTTTGACTGTTGATTTTCTCATATATTGTTTATCGTGTCTCTCTTTCTCTCTTTCAAATATAAATTCGAGCTACAATAAAACGTCCCATATCCGGTTAATCTCACGAGGACTGACATATCCGTATGTAGTAAACGCAGATAAGCCTGGTAAACGTAGGAAAGAATCCAGACAACTTCGCTGCGGGGAGAAAAGGTGGAACGCGAGATACATGGAATTCTAAACGTCAGCGTACTCGCGGTATCTCTTACCGCGGAGCGGAAAGGAAACGATGGAGAAACAGGCGAGAAAGGAAAAGAATACTTCGAACACTCCTCTGTCTTTCTCTCCTACATCCTTCTTCTATATGTTCTCGAGGGTTACCGTGGGCGAATGGGGTACTTCGTCGGTCGGAACAAAGCTCAGATAAGAGTGACCGTAAGAGAAAAAGCCGATCGAGAGACACAGAAGAGGAGTACCTCTCTTATCGCGTGTCCGGCGAGTCGAGGCGAGACGGAGGACACTTGGAAGTATTTTTCACGGCGATAAATAATCCAGAACGAACGTCATTCCGTGAACTGACACAAGCGAGTTGCAAGAGGAAGGATGGAGGTGCGCCGCGATAGCAGCTCTTTCATGCCTCTATCAACCCTCCTTTTCCTCTTCTTCACTCCTTCATATGTTCTTCTCTTTTCCTCGCATCTCTCTCTCTCTCTCTCTCTCTCTCTCTCTCTTTGCCAAGCAATATCTACCTGGAAGCGGTATCCACCACGTGGGCTACAAAGGCACTTACACGACCTATTTCGAATCTCGGAGAAATAATGTCTCTCCATTGGTGGGCCAGATGATCGGTTGATTACGACTGCGGGTGCGTTCCCAGGTTTTAGAGGTCCTGGACTTCCGGCGTACGAGTCTCTCCCCTTCCCAAAAACCGCGACTCTCAGTGATATATCCAAAGTGGAGCACCGTATCTAAGACTAAGAGCTCGGATAAGGAAGACGAAATATATATTCGGTAACGATAACTCTTTCACGGGTATGGCGCTAAAGATGGATAAGCACTGTTGCATCCGTGCAGAAAAATAATGCTATCGTACTAACGTAAAGCGACGATATCGTACTAACGAAAAGAACGATTTTGTTGAAATCTTTAAAAGTTTAGCTATACAGAACATAATTTTGTTGAATCATCAAAATAATTACATAGAAAACTCAAACACAACATGTAATGCTGAATTAAAAAATTTTGATATTCTAGCAGCTGAATATTCTAATAATATAAGTAATATTTTGATAGTTTAATTAAACTTCTTTCTGTATGTAGCTAAATTTTTAAATTCAGCAAAATCGTTATTTCCATGTAGCCTGGTGTTTTAAATTTAACCTTAATTCCAAGTTTTACCTTCATAATTTTGCTCTGCTGTAAATAAAATTAGTAAAACGCGAAGTTGTGATAATCGTAATCCGTTTGTAAATCAAAGTACTGTACCGAAATTTAAGATTTAAATTGATGATGCGGATCAAAGTGGCGTTACAAGGAAGTGCTCGACGTTTTCTTCATTACGCGTTTAAAGCGTATCATTTGGGGCTGCCCGTCGATCCAATCTCTAAATCTGCAACGTAACAACGAATCATCCATCCTCGCGATGAGAGCGACGGCCTCACGATGATCGACGTATCGCAATCGCGGTTGATTGCACCCCACAGTATGCAGGTTTGGTATCCTCAAAAAATATCGACCCTGTTATTTGCTAAGGATCTGGGTTCGGACAAGGAACGGGTTTCGGTTTATATGCCGCCGAAATAAGTCGTGTAGAAATACGAGAACGAATACATGCAAACGGTTTTTGGCTAAGTATATTCGTCGTCTAATGTTGTCGCGTGGTACACGTGTCGAAGGAACGTCCCGAATTAGATGCCTACGAACCGGTCTCCGTTCGTAGAGTAATTTAACCCCTGAACTTTGTCTGCACATCTGGGTCGTTGTTGACTCGACACGTTTGCTTTTATTTTCATACCGTGGTTACGATATCGCAGAAAATAATCAAAGTAAGATAATACAATGAAATTTTAAAAACATAATACATTTCTGATTTTGAAATACAAGATTATCATAAAACAGACCACCTATAAACATAACTTTACGTAACATAATTAAACAATGGATAATATAGAACAATATAAACATTATTTAGATAAGATAACATGTTCTTCATTAAAGATTGCTTATTTCAGCGAAAACAATAGCATCTTAACTTTGTAATTAAGTAGTAATTAACTTTGTTTTGTCATCGAATCAAAATATTTAAAATTAAATATAAATATATTATTGTAACAAAAGGGTTATTAAGTGCGAATGTTTTTATCGTCTTCTTCATTCTTTCGTATAATTTTTTTTACTAACATCCCGCAGTTCTCAACTTTTTTCCTGTATGCTAGGGACAAGAAACGCAGACATCCCACAGCGAAGTTGAATACATTTCGGCTGAATTCCGGGTAGGAAACGAGGAGTAACGATTTCCTCTCCTCTTTCCTCACGACCTTCTGCGGTCCCTCAAGTTTGCGTGAGGAAAGAGGAACTTGGAATACCGATGCAGGGCGGCAAAAAACCATTTCAACTGATCCGGAGAGAAGCGGCGAAAGGCCCATAAAATGAGGGACTGAGAGGGGTCCATGGTTGTCTCCGTGTTCTAACAGATGTAACGCGGCGCTTAATGTGGCTAACCTACCGCGACGAGTGTGCCATGACGAATCCGCATCTACTCAAAAAACCGGTGAAATCGATATCCCGGTGACTCGCTGCGTCGTTAGTGTGATTCAGATAATTACGTATACTTCTAAAATAGCATGTTCATTGTGTGCTTAGAATCGTCTCGAGTTGCCTCTGACAATAATAATAAGTCTGACCATCTAAAGTTCTGACGCATCATTATATTTTTTAAATCTCGATCGTTAAATTCGTGAGAATTTTACTGATTTTATCACAAGTAATAAATCTTGATTGACATCGTTATTGAATAGAGAGAGTTTCCAACATCGACGATATATAATTCGTGAATAAGATATTCATGAATTGTGATAAAGTATGTCAATATCTTATAGTTGAATTTTTTTTATCAAATATGCATAATTATATTTTTTTTCCAATACAACTCGTACAACCCTAATCATATATTCTCCTTAATATCACACCTGTATACTGCCTTTTTTGCTTGAACGATTTTTCTCCCTTGTTCGTCTCTGTTGCCGACCAGGATCCGTATAACAGATGCGATATCGGGACTTGAGAAGATGAACGAAAAACACGCACTTACTATAATGCCCGGTTCCGCTTGTGTAAGCTCTAAATCTGTAGGAATCCTATAATCTCTTGACACGCGCGATTACGGACACGGACAACCTGATCGGCAAATAGACATGCACAAATGGTACAATTTAAATTCGGCGGTTGAATTATGCGAATAGTTAATTAACGGTGATGTGAAACGTTTCGACATCGGCCGTTCGTTTTGGTTTTGAGAAAATGCTTTATTTCAATTCGACAATCATTTATTCTGTGTGTAATTTCTAGGTCCATAGTTTTTAATCAAGGATTTTATGGATATTGTTTCAAAATTATAGATTCTTATAATGATCGTTTTTGTTTTAATTATTGTTTCTCTCTCTCTAAATTTGCTTTTTACATTATTCAAGAAATTTATATATTCACGCTTTGTATTCACTACACTATTATTAATGCACGATGCATAGGGCTATCTAACACTATATACATATAGTTAATTGAATCGCAGGATTATTCTCGCAGTGACACGGTAGGAAATTAAGGGTCATCTATCTCCGGCGCCTACGCCACGTTTAATAGATATGTGACAAAATAACATTACGCCAACATAACATAAATTTCAGGATCGCGAATTATTGCATCTAACGCGACACCGAGTTACTACGAAATCCTCGTAAACGTGTCTCGAGCTATGAAGTAATGCGTCCATTTCACTATAATACATTGACAGAATACCATACGAACCTTGAAGATTTTTTCGTGCTGATGTCATCATCAGCGTAGCGTACATCAGAATTTTTTAAATTCATTTGAAAACTCTTGAATTGTATTACATATTTTAAATGCCGTAAAACTTATTTAGAACATTTATAGAAAGAAGATTTTGTTTTGCCGTAAAAAAATATTGCGGAAATGAAAGCAACGTTATTTTCAGTTTATTTTACCTCAATTTACTCATCATATAATTTCAGAAGTCTGATGTGCTATGCAAATTCTATCACAATGGCGTCGTATTCGTTAAAAAATCTTTTGTAGACACTTCGAAAAGAAAGAAAGAAAAGATTTCTTGTCCAACACAGCGTTACCTATATAACTACTTCGCGTAACACATTGTACAAATTATGCTGATACAACTTGTATATTATGCTGCTCTGTGTATTGTACTTTTGCCAACTCATACGCATATCGAAACCTGCAAATTTCCCTCGAGCACATCGGTAATTACCTCGAAGGTAATCATCGTGATTGACACTGATTGCCTGCGAGCTGCACTCTCCGTGCGGATCATTGTTATTCATTAAGACTTCCATCGCGACTTCTGGCATTACCGAAAGCGGTACTGAAGTCATAGCTGAGGTTACGACATGGTTCGCCGCGTCTGGCCGACCACGCAGCGAGTGCCGAGTCGAGGAACAGCGACGCGTTTATTAAGCGCCGCAACATCTTAATGGCTGTTTATGCGTTCGTTTTTCTATCGCCACTGTGTGCGAACGCGGCTATATTTACCCTGCAAAAGGGCTCACCGCGTTGACTCCGGCATTCCATTTGGTATTGAACGTCGTGGCATATCAATTATCCACGTTGCATTATGGGATGCAAATATCAGAAAAGGACAACTAAATGATTAGCGATGATTTTCTCTTCAGTATATAATGATGTATTTTTTAAAAAGGTAAAAATACCTCAGCTATCAAATTCAATATTGTAAATAAAGGAAAGGCAATGAGAAGCTCTTTGAAAGACTCGAGAATCCGTTAGGTATAGATAAATTAGTATTACTACTTTCGCAACGTTTGTCCTTTTACGTAATAAATTTAAATCTGATTTCCATGACACACCCTGTAGATTCCGTGCAACGCATACGTCAATGCCGACGCCGATGGCACGAGATCGAAAGGTTGAGCAACCTCTGGCGTTGACGTGAGTGCGCGCGAACGAGAATGACGTGAGACAGTCGGCGCGGTAGTTGCCTGCGGTCATCGAGAAATGTTAATTAAACGCCTTTCCTATATAAGGACCCAGCAATGTTCCATAAGAGGCATTAGGCTGTCTTAGATCCGCATCAGCCTCGAAAGGTCGTCCGAGTGCCTCTACAGAGCGTCTTGTAGTAGCGAGACATTCGTTGGACGCGAGATGTCTTCCGGTACTTCGTAATAAAAGGAATGCAACTGGATGTAACAAGGAATGCGCGCGACATGAACCGGAGTATTCGGCGAATTTCATTTTTCGTTGAGGATACTTCACTTCCTGGATACCGTGAAACATTGGAAAGAAAATCACATTCTTTTTTATTTATAAAAAAATTTTAAATAATTACGAAACTAAATTATGGAACAAGTATAATTCATATTAATGTTAAAAATTCAAAAACTCATTTTAGTATACCCGATGAAATTTCAATAAATTACTACGTGTCCTAGAAACTTAATTTAGACGAGCAGTATACGTTCTTCTTCTCTCATTCTCGCGTTGCGTCAGAAGAATACTCGTGTACAGTCGGCTCCCGGTGGACACGCGTGTGGCTCTTACGACCCTTATAAAAAAGACATTCCGGCCGTGCTGCGGTTAGTTCTTTAAACGTTGAACTTACTCCCGATGTCGACGTTTTACGGCGTCTCTGCTCCGAGTCGCCGGTGGTGGTAATCGTGCTCGCGCGACTTTCGTGGCGCGGGAGTATGGGGTCTTAAAAATAAACCAATAAAGCGTCGTTTCACACGAAAGTTTATACGAAAGCGGGGTCTCCAGGGCCGCGCTAACGTCGCTCTGGTCGCAATAAAAGTAAAACTCGCGCAGTGGCGACGGTGACGGCGGCGAAGACGATGAGACCACATCTCCGCGTTGCCCATTTCAAGAGGATCGAATCCGTCACCCTTTGTGGACAGAAGGATGCCGTTCGCTTTATTGCTCCTCTCACATCGGTCGTGCGGGCGCTCGCATGTGTGTCCCTGTCTGTATGCGAAGATCCGACCGCTGGCGTTTCATTTTTTTTTATGGGCGCGGCCAGCTCTTAAAGTCTATACAAATCCGGGCTATGTGCCATCGCGGTAAACGCACGAGTCTTAAAAGGCCCGGCTTTGTGCGGGCGTACGAGACGGACGAGGAAATGGAGTGTAATAGCCAGGAAAAGTGTGACCGCGCGCAGGAGACGCGATTCGTTCCACGCCAGCTCGTTATAATCCTCTACGGATGGACACGATTTTACTACTGAATAAATTCACTTGCAAAATAACTAATTTTATAAACGTATTAGAATTTTTTCGTGCAATTCTTTTTGACGTTTCATTTAATAAAGAAGATATTTTCTAAAAAAACAATTATTAACTTTCTATTAACAATGATATTTTTACTTTCTCCGTCTGCAATCTGGGGATCTTTTTTTGTCCAAATCCATCAAGATTTTTTATTATTGTAGGTTTCCAACAAAATCCTTTTCAACAGCTCTATTACATTGTCATAGTTTTTAGCCCAATCGTTAAAATCTTTATCGTATAATAAAAATTGAATTTGAATAAAAATAAGGGTAAAGTTTGATAGTAAAATTTTCTTGTATCATAAAAGATTCACAATCAGTAGACGAAAAGTTAATATTGGAGATATTGAACTAAAAGCAATAATCAATATCATATTCAAATAAACAGAATGTTACATTTTCATATAAACAACATTTTACGCATGAAATCATTTTGGTAATGTTGAAAAAAAGAATAATTCTAAGATTTTGATTTGAAACTGAAGGTACATTCAACCGTGATGCGACGGCGTAAGTTATTACTGTGACTTTTTCCATGAAAACGGTTTGTTAATTTCGTTGTTTAACGAATGAGACAACACATCGTTGCCGCACTGCAGTTCCCAGCAATATATCGGGGCGCAGCGGCCTAAATGTATATATACACATGGTCCGTAAACGGGCGATATATTCCACGAAGAAGAGCGGAATATGAAAGAGACACGCGGCCCGAGTCGCGGCGAAAGGTAAGCAAACTCAAGTCGCGATCCAAGTCGAAATCCACGTGGGTCCTGCGCTGACAAGCAGACAAGAAACGAACCAGCCGACTCGCGCGGGTGGCGTTATTTCTGGAAAATGTAGATGTACGCATCATTCGTTCCAGGATAAAGGAATGGAGCCTGCGATCTCTCTGCACCGAGAGGAAATCATCGGTATGCCGTAACGCAACGAGGCTCCCGAATCACTGGTTTCAGACGTCGTAAATTCGTCGGAGCTCAGCGCGCGAACCTGCTACCACAGGGTTTATGGGGCATGAGATTACTTTTCAGGAGGTCATCGGGGGTGGAAGTAGCGACGTGAAGCCCATTGAAATTAACGTCGCAGCCGCTCGCGCCCGCATAGAATACGAACGCGGGGGACGTTAAGTCACTGCGCACCAAGAACGCAGATCGATCGATTGCGCACCTGCATGTCGTTATGCGCGGTGAAATGAATCGCGCGAAATAAGTCTAGGATTTTATAAGAAAATGTTACGCGATATCGAGAAAAATTGCAAAAGAACAGTATTCAAAATAAAATAACACACACTATAAAAAAAAGTTTCCTTTAATTACTTTGAACTAAACAAGGTATTTCTTATAAATTTTAAGATGGTAAACACAATGCCGCAAATTAGATTTCATTAACAGGTTTCCAAAATAATTGAGGTTTAATGTGCAAAAAAAGGTTTTTAGTTTTTTTCTGTAAAAAGTTAAAGTTGAAATTCATCATGTTCATCTACTATATAAAGTGTTTTTTTTTTTAATTTATATATCTTACTTCTTAATCAAGTTATGAACTAAGAAGATATTAAAATTAAAAAATGCATTTTATACCTTCTTTCCAAGAAAATATTAAACATCGTTAAAGAAGCTACTTTAAGGACATTAAATCTCAATTATATATCTTGGAACCTGATGTGTTGAAGTTTTTTGTGCAATCATTTTCATTTAAAAATCCATAAGAAACACTTAATCCGATACGAAGTAATTTTTTACTGTTAACTAGCGTAATTCTTAAGACATTTCTTATGAAATCTATTCTTTAGCTTGATGAAAATTTTTGTAGGAAATCCAATGATATCGTTATCGCTCGTAAAAGTGGAGATGAAAAGAGATCGGTAATAATGTTATCAACCACGCGTAATATTATCAAGCTATGAAGTCAAAGATAAAGTATAACAAAGACAAAGCGGATCTCTGTGACATTTCCAACCGTCGTTATTAATACTATCTATATCATCACCTTGCCACTATTCACGTAATACTCGATACTTCCCTCACTTTCGTATAATTAAAGAATAATTGTACGATGTTCACGAGTGACACGAGGAATAATAGATCCGGCTTTGTGTTTTTGCAACGCGTGTTTGGGGAAAAGTCAATGTTCGTGATTAAAACAACATTTAAACTGATTTAAACCATCACTGTGCCGCGTTCGCGAATTCCCGTGTGCGGTATGTAAAGAGACGCATAAAATCGCGAGGCGAAGTGAGCGAGTGAGAGTTACGACCGAGGAGAAAGAGGCGTATGATACGAAGGAGAGAAAGACGAAGTATTCGAATGATGGCGCAGGAGAAGACACAGTAGATGTAACGTGTGAGAGAAACCGCGGACGAGAAGAGAGATTCAAGACAACGGTAGACGCGAGACAACCGAGAATCATTCTACGTATCAATTAGAGAAACCGCTATTAATTTCTGAGGGGTAATAGGTATGTTAATAGAGAACACTATTTTTCTCATTCAGTCGCTTCGTTTCTTACAAACGGACGCGTTTCCTCTCTCGTTCTTTGAATTTCCTTACTTTTGGGCAGCGTCCTGACGTTTCCTCTCCTCTGCTTCACCTAATCTCTAAGATCTAATGCCCGTCGACTCGGCCGCTTGCCATTAATAGATACGTCACCACTGCCAATTAGGAACGCGTACACCGGTACTTGTGATTAATTCCACCTGTCCGTTGGTATCTCGGACGATGCATGAGCGTGATCGTCGTAGTGAATAACGCGCTCGCACTCACGCGTGCGCGGGATGGCACGTGTGCGAGCGTGAGGACGTGACGTCGCCATGAGTTACTTAGTTGCGAGATCCCAAGGAGTAATAAATTCCAGAAGGCTACGCAACCAAGCTCTTTTTAGTTACTTTATCTCGATACATCTAACTTAACTAAGGAACTACGCTCTGTGCCTTGCTTGTCTAAAATTACTCAACTACAGTTATAACGTTAAGCGACACCGGTTTAATCGATTCCTATTGATCGGAGAATTATTACGTGATCGAGGATGAGAATGCGACACGCAAAAAAAAAAAAAAAAAAAA
>NW_017279267.1:2233101-2273611 GCF_001594065.2 Cyphomyrmex costatus | reverse complement strand
CAAAAAAAAAAAAAAAAAAAAAATAGCACTGGAAATAATGTCTCATGCTTGGTTTGTCGCTCTGGGATTCTCGCGGGTTCGTTCCGCAAGCGACGCGATAACTGTAATAATACAGACGAACTCTCTCTGTGAGAGACGACGACGTGTGTTGCTGCGACGAGCGCAGCCGGAGTCAGGCGCGGCGATCACGGTTGAACAGCTCGCTGCATGGCCTGTCGATACATTCACGAGCGACGGGCTGAGCGTTATCGAAACTAGCGATCTCTCGGGAAAATCGATTCCACCCTGGTTCCTGTCGCCTCACGCGTCACAATGTTTCACGCTTCTTCGGGGCCGATAACGAACGCGATCAAAACACTTTGTCGGATCTATTCTCGACGGACGCATTCACGAACAGGTTTCTTATGCAAATCTCTATTTCGAGAGGAGGAACGAGAGCCTATGAGTGTCAATAAACTCCGTTAACACGTTCGAAGGCAGATGTTTCACCTGCATATCTTTGATCATGCATCTTGATATGATATCGTTATAATCGATTGATGGTTTAGCTATTTAAAGTGATTCTTGTATTCTGAATCATGAAGTGCATCTCGTTGCGTAGATATCACCGTCCTGAAGTGGTTCTGAGCCAAGTGCTGGATGGGATATAAAATTTCTGTATTTAACTAGCACTTAGAAATAGGAATGACAATATAATAATAAAAGTATCCCGGTTGTATATACAGATAATATTTTTCGCAATAAATTCTTTATGATTTTTTAAAACTTAACATACATAATTAAGCCTTAACCTTTTAGGCTTTAAGATGCTGCATTATTACCAAATTGACGATCAATTTAATTCGTCAGATTATTTCAGATTGTAATTGTGCAAGTTTTTAACAGTAATCTCGGCGTGCAGTTTATATGATATACAACTAAAATATATACTTTTTAAAAATTTACGTAGAAATATTATTAGGCATCAAAATATTACAAATTGTGTAACTCTTGTTTATTATGCAGAAAGAGGACTAACAAATCACGCGACTTTGCTGTATCCCGTCAGTCGCCGTCAGGCGCGGCTATGCCTCATCGCAGTTTCATTTTCATAACACCGCGAAATCATGTATTATTCTCGGTATCTCGCACACGCAGAACACAGGTCTCTTATAGTTATTCGACAAACTGGCGATCCGTCGCGCGTAATGTCCCCCTGCGGGCCCCGTGATCTACTACCGAAGGTAGGCGAGGCACTTTCGAACGCCGGATCTAAATCTTCTCCTTGCCGAGCCAATGGCCGGAACATGGTGCATCGGATTTTACAGCCGCCGCCCCGCCAATTTCCGCGTGCCGCAAATTTTATGCACCTGTTGACCCGCGAGTGTATCGGCTGGCTAGCACATAGCTAAGCCGATGATGTTCACGCGGAGCACATATTATGTTGCATATACAGTGATATAATAAGAATTTCGTAATTTTGAACTTTACAATTAATTTTGTACAAACCTTCTAAAGATTTTACATAAAAGAATGTAATTTCAAATTTAAATAGGTAGGTGATTTAAAGATACGTAAGCAGTACTTCTTATTTTCCCTTTTCAGAACAAGGTTTTAAAGAAAATTATCTGGGTGTGACCATTTGTCCACTTAAAGATTAGTATTCTGCTTAATATCCTTTTCTGCTTGATATGTCTTTTTCCTCTAGAGGAGAAAGGCGTACGTAATAATGAAAGTTAAAAAATTATTATGAATGAGAAATTAAAAATCGTACTCTTGCGGTGACGTAAAAGATGATGGAAAAAAGTGAAAAATTGTCGTAGCCGCTTGACCTCTCGCGAGGGTGATCGCAACAAGGATAAAAGAGTTCGAAGTAAAGAATTTTACTGCCGACTGTCTCCTGATAGTAATGCCGTCGGCGTGATTTGTGGTTCAAGTCCAAGGGAGGAGTCATGAGGAGAACGCGCGCAGCCGCGTGTAATGATCAGGGAATGCGTTTTTCACGCTTCTCAATTCGAATTTGCCGTCAGTGTATTAGACTTGCGCGAAAGAGCTGACCGCCAAGGCGCGGTGATTGTCGCCGCGTTTCTTAGAACACCTCTTCGTCGCCGCCGTGAATCACGCCGCTTTCCATCCGTAGGCATCTTTCTTGCACCTCCCGCCATCATTCTCGATACATTGTCCGGACGCTGAAAATTGCACATGCGGCGAGTAGCTCATCGATGCGAGCGAGTGCAGTTTATTTGAATTCTTCTCGAATGTTTACTCACCACGGTACGTTTTTGTTACTGCAGGCGGAAGTTTACAGCAAAAGAACTTCGTATATATACTAGTCGTTTTAGTTGATCTTTTAGCAAATATTGAATGTAAATTTTTAAGAGAAAGAGGAAGCGAAGGATTTATCTCCTTTGTATATGCAATTTTTATTGATGAAGTTAATGTATTATTATTAAAAATTTTAGTCCACTGTTGTTTTCATTGAAGAGTTACAAGAAAAAAATCTTTACAAAATTAATTTATTTTAAGAATGCATCTGAGAAAATCGAGTGATTAGTAAGTTAGTAACAAGTGCACTGTATGTGAAAAGTGATTTTGTGATTAAAAATTGGTTTTCCGTATAAAAATAAATATTATACATATATGAAACAGTTCAAATTTGTTTTATTTTAATTTTTTTAAAAAACGTTTTCTATTTCTTATTAAAACAATTTGTGATTCAGGTTTTAATTAAATCGTCGTCAATCTTCGCATTACTTTCAAATACAGAGTATAGAAAAATTTAATTTTTTCATTTAATTAAAAAATACACATCTTTAATCACGCAGTACAGCTATTCACAAAACTTCAGCGATTTAAAATTTTCGCGAATAGTTGCAGCAAGAATGTTGTCTCAGTCATAAACGAATACAGATTCATTATCGAAAGGCTGCCTTTCTAATTTATTTACATTTTTTGAGAAATATAATCGGTGCTCGAAAACGTGACGTGTTTTCACGCGCGATGGATGGACATGAGTCACTACAGAAAGACGATTCCTTCCACGAAATGTCGTAGAGTCCGTGGACCACGATGGAGAGGGCGATGGTCTCCGACGTCGTTCATGAAACAGGTTCACACTTAACCTGGTCGCCATTTAGGCTCCGGCCTGCCAATTAGTCGCCAGTCTGGTCGGGGTAACACGAAAGGAATAAACGAGACACAAGCGGCAACTTTGTGGCCATCACGATGAGTTAATAATAATGAGTTTCAATAAAGAAATTGAAAAAAATCACTTTGTATGTCATCTCGTAGATTCATAACAGAATCTTTTTTAAATCTTCAAATTTATTAAAAGTTAAATTAGATACACACACAATGATATAAATTGGCAATGTTATTAATTCTTCTTTAGATATCTAAGCATAAAACACAACTTTTTGCTATACATAAAGAAAATTAAACTTAACATTCTTAATGGTCTTTTATAATTATAATACATTTTTAATACAATTATTGTATTAAATTTCATTATTTTATATGCTCGTTGATAGACTCAAGTCAATTTTTAACTTGATTTTTAGCTCTTTCGCTATTAAGGAAAATGAATTTGTTTTAGCATTGACCAATATTCCGTTATTTAATACTGTTTCTCGCATCATTCTAGCTAGAAAAAGAGAAAGTATGCTACATGACAGAGAGAGAGAGAGAGAGAGAGAGAGAGAGAGAGAGAGAGCGCAAGATAAAATACGAACAGACATTCCAGTCGACTAAGGACATTTCCGTTTTCCGTTTCACACGACCCGGACAGAATGTCACCGATGAACTCATCCGACGAAAGAAGGTGAGAATTCGCCTCTATGACGTTCTTCGGATTCCATCTCGGTTGCGATTGGCACCTCCTGCCATGCTCGTTACATTATTTTGTCAGCGTGCAAGAATAAAGACGCTGTCGCAATAAGATTTTTAATATATTCGCCTGCCGACAACGATTATCGCTGCACGCTTGCGTTTTCTCTTCTTCAGGCTCGTACCTGCCTGTCGTGTGCGTTGCATGACCATTTTCGCGTTGCCTGCGACACAGTTAATTAGTCCCGGTCCCGCGAGGTACGTCGCCCGTTTGCGGATATTTACGTCGGGCCCGCGTCGACTTAATGCCCTCTAATATAAGAGCCGAGCTCTCGTCGTCGTCGTCGCGCGCCAAGTTAGACGCACCGGGTTACCGTCAAGTCCGTCGCGTCCGTCGCAGTAGATGACGAGCGTTCAATTAACACCGTAGGCACGTTGGAATGCCTGCGATCGGTACGTTTCGCCTGTAATTTGTTCCCGCCGCTCGCTCGCGCTTTCGTGCGGATTGCGTATTACACGCGTGAACGGCCGAGTCGTGAACGTGCAGACGCGTCTGCAAATTGCGACTCCTCTCGAGAGCGAGAGCGACAGGAATTGGATAGATCTACTGATATGGAAACTAATATAGGACCAATATGGAAACTTAAATTTGCTGCCGTCAAACTATGGAAGAGACACCGCGGGGTAATCTTGCTAATGAATAATTGTCGATTCTCTTTGAAATTATATACTGCAACAAGATATTCCTTTCAAGTTCTTGTCAGATTATACAATATTAGCTACTAAGAATAAAAAAAATTATTAGTTTTAAATCTCGGGACATTGTCATTAACCTCTAAAACCATTGACATTTGGTCGTGCGAGACATATATTTAAGTAGTTATTTTACAGGGAGAGACGAGGTCTCAATTAACGCCGTGAAGTCGATGGAATTTCTGATAATTCTGATGGAATTTCTTCTTCTTCCCTCCTTCACCTGACTCTTCTTCAAATCTACACGATCGCGGATGGAAACGTATCACACGGGAGGAGAGAGTCGATAAAATACGTTTCTCGTCTGACGGAATAAGAGTGAGTTATGCTAATGGAGAACGCGTATATCCATTTCTGTATACCGAATAGAAATGTGTTTAAATTAGAGAGCGTATACTTTGTAAATATGGGTCACTCGGACGCGTATAATGCAAAGTTGCGTCACGTAATTCCGTCCGCGGTTACCTCTTTTACACGGCGTAGGTATATAATATTATCACACGGAAATACGCGAATAATCTCGTTCATCCATTAAATCGCATCTCGGCGATCTTGGCAAACCGCATAATATACTCTACTCTATGCTGCGCCGCGCGGTGATCGGATGAAAAACCATTAAAAGTACGCTCGCGTATTTAACGAGGAAGCGCAAATCGATGAGGCACGCAGATATGCGCGCCACGAGAGTTTAACTCGAGGTCGTGTCGCGTAATAAATTGCATCGCGGTCCCAGAGAGCCGAACATTATGTTTGCTTTGCTGCCCTTGTCAAACATATGCCGCAGCGAAGGGCCCGTTCTCGTAACTACCAACGGCGACTTCAGCACTGGCCATCTTCGACGCGATGATGCACCTTTCTGTCGTTTGCATTTCGTTTGCTCTTACATCTGCCTCTCAGCTTCATCAACTTCTCCGCTGTTGCGTAACATTCAATCTCTTATAAATATTACGCTCTCGTCGCTCGAGACATAATAATGATTTTTTTTACGCCTACGCGGTATCTTTAATACTTAATGTGCTTACGATTTTTCAGGCTAGAATAACGTAATTTTTGGTTCGCGCAAATCTGTTTCAGACGATTTTTTCATTTTATTCATATATTGACTGATGTATTTTATTATAATAATTATATTATATTAATATTAATAATGATATAATCTAATATATAATAATATCATTATATTAATGTATAATTTATCAAGCTCACACTTTAGACGACCTATAATTCGCGACTAAATTCGGAACAAAATTCCATTTACAATTTTACGTATCGTGTAACATAAGAAACACTTGAAGTAAAATACACATATCACTAATATAAAGTGGTATGTATATTATGTTAGAAACGAAAAATTAGAAATAAATTCCAATAGTGCGAAAGATTTTACAAAAAATGTAAAACAAGAATTACAACTGTTTTGTGTTTTTGGGAGATAATTGAAGAAATCTGTTGTTAGAATAAATCAAGCGAATGTATATATTATACGTCTGTGGCATGTATTTAATTATAATTTTTCTGAAAACAGTCTACTTGTACGTGCGTGAAGACAATTTCCAATGTCTGCCTCTCACCGTGTATTCCTAGAAAATTACAGAGGCTTCTTTTGCTCACTCGTCTGAAGAAGACCAGCCGGGCAGCTGGTGAAGCGATCCATCCGAGAGACAGGTTCGGCTCGATACGTGTTTCCTCCTTCGTTTCCAGAGGCATTGTCCTTTTTGTGGACCTTGAGCGAACGACAAGAAACGAACGGTTGATGGCACGCGAGCGTTTAAAAGACCTTGCAGGTCTTGTTCAGCTAATTTGGTTATTAAAATGAATATCCTCCCCGTCTTTATGACGTTTCGCTAACACGCGAATCTCGTGCACTGTAAAAACGTGGGTCTGCACACGCGTGACATTTGCATTACCGACCCCCCTCTGGTATAATGAAAAAGAATTATGCCAGTGTGTTTTAAACCGGCGTATATTACGCGACCGAGTCACGAGAGCGATTTGTTTCGTGCATTCTCGTACTGTTTAGTTTGCATAATATGCGCAAGCCGACACTTGGCTTAAATCCGCTTCTATCGAATAATTCGCGTATGAAAGCCTTCCGTTAGTGAAATGTATCGCTGCCGTCGTTATAAATTGTTTTGATATGAAACGGGAGTTCGGACGTATGTACCGCTTAGCTTGGTGATTTATGAGATTCTTTCGTTGTAAGCTCTTTTGCGAACGATCGTGTCCGATATATTCAACGTCGCAAGCGAAAATTTTATTTGATATCGCGATAAGAAATATACTACATGGTAAAACCATTCCACAGCATCCGCGTGCCAATGTGTCCAAATATAAAAATCGACGAATTACCTGCAATGTTTTCTTCTTATTTTTCTTTTTAAGATTTCAATGCGGTAGACGTCAAGCAAAGCAAGTACACTCACACGATGTGCATTGCGTGATAGATCGCACGAAATGATACGTCAGGGGAAACAGAAAAGTTTTCATTTCATTCCTTTTCGCTCGACCTGTACTAAGAATTTATTTTAAAGTCGGAGACCTCGTCATCCGACGAAACAAAATGAAAGAAAGGCGTCGTTGGGAATAACAGGTGCGCTCGCGTGTGGTATCGGCCCTTTATCCCTCGTCGTTCGTAATGACGCATGCACTTCGTGTAACAGTAATCCCCTGCTTCGATTCTCGGCGCGAAGAGATCCTCTTGTCTCCGCGTTCTTAATTCCAGAAGATCTTAGAAACCTCGTCGACTTCACTGCGGGCAACATAACATGACGCCTGAGAACGTGTGCGTGCGCGCGATATACCGCAGGTGCGTTCCGGAGTGACAGCGACGCGATTCGATACAGTCGATTCGTTTCGTGACACTCACGCATAGAGTGTATATGCATAACGTTGAGTTTCCATCCGCGTATTCTTCACAGTCGAAATGCCTCTAATCGTCTCGAGACTGAAGTCACATCCGGCCAGTCTCTATGAGTTATGGTAAACGGGTGCATAATTCGCCCGTTTCTCATGCTTTCACTCCGCCGTCAAACTGGCGGAGAGCGTATTCGCCGGTTGCCTCAACAAAGACTATATGACGACAGAGTGCTGCGCCTCGTGCGAGCGTTTCACTCGCATCCTTAACTCGAAATTATACGCATCGTCGTGACAGTCGGTGTACCTTCGTCGCCGCCGCGCGACCAATTACACCGCTCGGGATCTCATTAACTACTTGACGTGTAATTATCGGCGAGTGTTGTCGCGCGGAGTATTAATTCCTCATTAATGATAATGGAAAGTGCGCATTTTCGAAAGTTGATCGTTCCGCGTATAATTCTTCACTGCCGTTGCATCTGGCTACGGCACGGCCGCTGTTGCCATCAGCTTTGTTTACCGAGAGAAATTTTCACCTTGTACATATAATTACTGATAATATCGCAGATTTTAATTTTTACATAACAATTTATCTACCTGTGACGATCCACACATTTTTGTATCGTGTTAATCTTTGCGCGAATAATTAGTAAATTTTTTTTAGAAACCACTTTGCTTAGCATTTAAGACTCCTCGTCTCTCTTTATGCCAAGTCTTGCTTACCATTCGACAGCTAGCGAAGGCCATATTCGCGTGGCTTCCATCAATCATACCCTCGCACACAATTTATCTAGCACCCACATAACGCGGCGGTCGCGGCATTCCGCGACTTATGTTAACCCGGATCGCTCGTTAACCGGGAACGGTACTCACACATGGCACAGTAACCGCATCTTAGAATCTGTAGCTCTCGCTGCGACCCGCGGCAGCTCTCCCGCATGCTCTCCGTACGATTTACGGGGAATAGAAAGTCTATTTCTCAACAACGCTGTAACAATTTAATGGGATGTAATCGGCTCGCTTATACGGCAAGAGGACATTCGTAATACCGGCTGGCGCCGCATACCGCGATCGCATTTGTCTTTCACGGTGAATCGCGTCGAGAATCGCGCGTAATAATGGTACGAGGCAACAGGAGCCAGAACGCAGAGGGGCGAAAATAACGAAGAGAGCCGTGGAGATTAAGCGCATACGCCGTAAACCATAATTAAACGTCGTCGCGTGTTCGAAATCTTCCTATTTTGAGTATCAAATAAGAAAAATATAGCGCACGCTATAGAAGCTCCATAAATCTGTTCGCTGTCGAATGGTCTACCTTCGGCGATTTTGTACCTCGGATAAAGTTGACGACATACTCATTTATATAGGTCTCTCCAGTATCTATTATACTTATATAGGCTCTTACGCAATTATCATGATGCTTTTCTTGCCTTCGTCGTACAACATCGACGCATCGTGTTTCTTGTCTCGATAAAATTTACAGTGAGAATGCTTGCAGAACATTTAACGAATCGTTGATCGAAGGAATATGTGCTGAGATACATCGCTCACGAAAAGAAAGAGTGGAAAAATAAAAAATAACTATATTATTTTTAATATTCCACTTTTTTTTATCGCTTTGTGTAATCAGAGCCGACGATTTGTGTGTGGGATAGTTGAGTACTCTAAGGGCTAATTTTTCATCTCAGTAATTTGTGGTTAAGCTTAACCTGATGTTACTACCCAATGGAGTTCATCTATGACATCATCATCGGATAAAATATCCGGTTAACCTAACCAGATAATGAAAAACCAAGCCTTAAGGATAAAATTATGTTTGGTTATATTTAGCCAAAACATTTGGTTCAACCTATTTTATTTAGTATAATACATAGCTATTATTAAACTGTTTTTTCAGTATAGGTATATAAAATTTTAAGTTTAACCGAATATCGCTGGCATCGTCAGAAATATCTCTATTGCTTTCGATAAATCAAATTCCATAAATCGACAATTGGCTCCGAAGCAATTTGAAAAATGCATTCGGAATCTCATAAAATTTCTATGAGATACTTGTACGCGCTCCTTCATTTATTTTGCGGGAGATCGACTTATGGGCACCGGCAGTAGGTATATACTCGCTATAGTTTTACGTACGTTGCGAACGAGAAGCGATCGTAACGTTCTGTTCGCGGATGGTTTCCATGCAAATGCGGTGAACGATTGTCGATAGGTACTCGAAGCAGGAGAATGCGGTATATCATCTTTCGCACAGCGCAATACGTGGAAGCAGAAACAGCTAGTTCACGGACGATGACCATTGCTTTTGTATAGATAACATCACAATTATTTAGGCTTCCCAAAATGCTATATTATTGACGCATACTCGCGAACGATCGAGTATCTTTCGACGTGTAAATTCGTAAAAAAAAAATGACGAAAGAATCTACTTGAGCGGGAGTTGTATATTGTGCGCATGATAAATGACTCTTCCACGGTTTCGTAAACTACGGGAGCGCAAGGACGGCCGAGATTAATCGCGAGTTTTATTAATTTGTCAAGCAAGTTCGCGCTGCACTGTAAATGGATTCCCGTGGCAGCTTCGCCATTTGTAGCGCGGTGCGCGCTGTAATATTGCTCGGATAAACTGCAGAGGATAACGCGATAACTTGGAAAGTCGATAATATTTGGCGCCGAGCCCTTCGTCCCCGTTGGAACTAAGCGAGTGCAATAATTTCATTTGAGCATGTTATCACCGCCGTATGTCGAAATGTTTTTCAGGTCATCAATCTTCTTACAAAAGAGACGTCGCGCCACTTTTACATCGGTGAAAGCTACAGAAAATAGACTGCTCCTTATTCTAGATCAGTTTCTGTCGTAAAAACTATACACGACAGACTGAGAGAAACGAATTTAACCGTATCCATTATTGATTTAGCGATTGACGTGATTTTATGTAGGTGGATAACTTTAATCCCTTTACAGTTTCACCGCAAACTATCTGTCGAGATATTATTTATGCATACCACACCAGACATAATGGATTTGACCAGAAACTATAATAGTTAGTGCATCCATTAGCGCTTTTCCAATTCGATAAACCGATTAAATCTTTTAATACTAGAAAATGCCTTCCATCCGCATCAATGTAATGCTTTCGCAGCTAAAATCCATATCCAATATTACTTCAAATAATAAGTAAATAATAAAACTTCATGTAAATTCAAACTTTTTGGAATAATATTAAACGCACGTGAGTGAAAAATACCACATTCAGTTAAAGTCGCGATTTTTCGTGCCTAATAATATTTCTTGTGAATTTGTAAAATTTCCAGTTCAAGCAAACTGTGCGTCATTTATCTGTCGGTCTTGAAATATAGTTTTAAACCGAAACTGGAATAATAATATCACAAATTGATAGACAAACAATTTAATATTATTGAGGAGATGCAATAAGATACTTAAAAAATTGTTAATAATGTGATGCTAATAACCATCTTGAAAACTGCAAATAATTTATTGTGAAAAATATTTGAAATGATACTGTCAGAGCTTCCGTATTTTTAATGCTTATATATTTCTTAAAACGTATAGAATGAACTACTGAGAGAATTACGGAAGGCCGTGAGCTGTCATAAAAAGAGTTCTTCTGTCAGAAACTTCAACGAGATTCCGCTGTATCTGATCGTACTCATACCAAAATAAAGAACTGCAACCTCTTTTTTCCAACGGCGCCCGCATCCCAAAGTATCAAGCTGGCACGTCTGTAGCTTTTTGTCGATGCGTCTGTCTTTCCCTTGAAACTGTATGTGGTCGGGCGGTCTCAAAAGGTGCGAAAGAAGTGTGTATCTTGTCGTGATTGGGTCAGAGGGATTTGAGAAGAGAGGGACTCTCTTTCGAATGACGGAGACGCGATATAAATGCGTGGGATTTAAAAGTTAGTGATCACGCTCGTTAAGACGTGCACGAGGGGTCCGTGTCCCACGCCACGCGCGTATCTATTACGTTAATGTGTTACATACCTGCGCGCGAATGTGCGAAAGTGCATATGCATATCGAGGAAGGACGTGGTCAAGAGACAAAAAAGTGTTGCATTTGTTGAGTGCGTGCAGCATATATGTGCGCATGTACATAAACTATCCTCGCATTATCGTTCCTCGCGCAACACGTTATACGCTTGTAAAACCGCGAAAACAAATACCGTCCCAACGACGAGGATGTTAAGGAGATGGTTATGTGCCCGGGGCCTGATACAGTCGTCTGTTGGTTTTATACGTATGGCGAGTCATTAATGAAACGCGGACAGCTTTGTCAACTCGGCGCGGATTATCTCGTCGAAGGCCCCCGTCGACGGTGCCCCTTCGCAGCAGTCGGCTGTCGTCGCTTCCGTTCACCGCCTGCAATAAACTCGCCGATGGCGACCAAGACAGCTCCATTCTTTCTCTACCTCCGTAGGTCGCGCTCGGGTCAGTTCTGTTTCAGCCAAATGGACATTGGCGAAAACAAAAGCATTTTGATTTTTAATGGAATTGCTGTTATTTATTCTGACGAGATTATTCACTTAAAAACGATGTGTTGAAATGATGAATTTAAGTATAGATATAATTAGCAAATTAGTACAATATTCTTAAAATAAAGAATCCTGTATTAATTATGTATGGAAAATTAGGTCCTGGAAATAAGTTAGTTTTTACATATGATATGTAATTTAACGTAGTGAACAAAAGATATCATAGACATAAAGCTCAAAAACTATAACTATTATTGTACTTTGTGTATACACTGAGAGAAATTTTGAGGTATGTAAAAACATTTATTTTGTTGATATGTGACTAACAAAAACTTTCTTATTTTTTTATTTAAATATTATGTTGGTCTAATTAAAATTTGGTTAAAGGAACACAGTTTTTAAATGGAAAAGTAAAAGTTTTTGTTAATCACGTATAATAAAATGAATGATTATGTATATATCAAACAGTTCTCTCAGTCTTCTGTTCACCACATTATTTTCCTTTATAATTTATTAATAAAGAACAGCAAATGTTTGCGAAGTTAAAATATTTTTTTTTTAAGAAAAGAAGTCCTAGATTGAAGAAATAATAATAGTTCACAGATATTTCACATCAAACGCTTATACATATTTCATGCGGCTTGCGAATGTAAGATTCTTCTGCTCTTGTCTATAACGTAAGCTATTAAACGTGAAACGATGATTCTTTAGTGCAGAGTACTCATTAAAACTGTTCGTGAAAAAGGATCGAAAAGATTAGTTGAAATATTAAAATTCTCTCTAATTGGCTATAATTATATGACATAAAATGGTTTATTGTATATATAAATCTGAGTATTTCACAAAAAAAAAGAACCTAATAATACAACTGATCAATGGCAAACGAACGTCAGAACTGTCAAAGACCAAAAAACAAATCGTCAAGAACCAATCATTCAGCGGTTTCGTATAAGAAGAGTCGTTAAAGAAACATAGTCAACTTTATCAATCTTGCATAAATTATCGCACCCTCTCTGTTACGTGTATGGCATTTAAAAATTGTAAATACAATACTTTTAAAAAAGGATTTCGGAGAGATATGTAATGTTCGGTCAAATTACATTTTATTCGCAAAAGAGATGTTTCTACACACTGTTATAACTTGTTCGTAATTGGCAGAGAAACACTCCTTTTCCTCACGATTTCCGAGACTTTGTCGGCATTATTATCTGCGGCAATAAATTTGCTATAAGGTATCCAAGTGCCGCTCTTTTGAGCCGTGCTTCGTATTTTATAAAGTATTTAAGATATAAGATACTAGGTTAAAATCAAACGCGGCGGCCGGCGTATTAAGCCATTTCCGAAAGAACCGATCAAGAGTGCCTGATGGCTTTATGCGGTGGACGGGCCATTAATGCAACACCGTTGCTTTTGCAAAACCGGTACGGATTATCTCGTCGAAAGTTTCTCAATGCAGCTCTTTCGGACCGGGCCTCGCAGCCACCGTCACGATGTAGCCAAGGATGCTCTTATATAATTAATTACGGACGCGTAATGCCCACTACGCTGTAGAATCACGTAGTAATTGGTTCCTCGGTTTTGGTTAACGAGTCCTTTAAGCGCCGTACGTACATTCCAATGTCGGCGAATCTCGGACGAGATAAGTACACGTTCGTGTTATGTTCTATGTAATGTTCGACACGGCGCGTTAGCGATTATCATTGCGCAGATTGTGCGCGGATGATATAATTTAATTCAGCGTACGCATGGCTGTTCGACGACGCGTTAAAGTATTTGTAAAGGTATTTACGTGTTTACGTTTGGTCCTCTTAGTTTTTTTAATAATTTGAATGTTAATAGGGCACGTGGAAACGGTTTTCTATATATAAACGCGAATAAATCGAGAAAAGGAAAATCGAAAGAGTAATTACGTATACCTTGAATATTGTGATAAAATATTCATGCAAGTTCCTGTTATTACTATAATTATTTAAAATAAAACGTGAAAAAAATTCGTAAAAAGTTTTTGAAATATCGTGTTAAATTCGATTGTTAAAACGGGAGATAGTTTGCGATCAGCAAGAACCAAAAACCAAATTATATGAACACATCAAAGTGCAGCGACGTACAATTAAGTCGTGCGGATCATTTAATTAGGTCGGAAGGATTAAACGCTTGCTGCACAAAAGTATGTAACTAATGCAATCGCTTTACGGCGGTTTCTCGCAATGGCTTAATTCGTGAGCACTGCTTATTCGACTTAGCTGAGCTTTGCGTAAGTAAATCTTCCTTTAAACGCCGACTGGACGACGTAATGCTGTGCCAACTACTAAATATCTCCCATCGTGCAATATACGACGGCAACCAGACGTAGATATGTAGTAAACGACATCGTTCCCACAAAATATGCATAAAAGATAATGATAACTTTCCCTAAGTGATCTAAAGGCTTCTTTCTGCGGTTGAATGTAAGCGGATTGCTGTAAGCAATCACGATAACGTAATTCATAACTCGGCGTTCGCACATCCGTTAGATACTGCTCAGTTTTTCGCGCTATTGCGAGAAATGAGTTGCACGCCGTCGATCCGTTTTCTATCAACGCAACCGATCGTTTAGACATAATTACTGACAATCCTCAAGGGCACCGTATCACCCGTGATTGGCCATTTCCATGGCTCTCGATGATCGTTAACGGGCATTCGTGACGCTCGTAAAGGAAGTCAGCGCACACAGAATTACTCGCCGCGCGGATCTTCCACGGAGACGACTTGAGCGCGCGCGCGCGCGAGCGCACGTGTGCGGAATATACCCTTTTGCCGTTCTATAAATTGTCGGTACACGGCTGTACCACCGTTCAGGATCCAACGTGGAAATCAATTTTATTTCGTGCGCGCACCGCCGTGTGTTACAGCCGCGTTTCGCAACGATACAAAGACGAAGTATCCGCGCAGAGATGCGGCGTAGGTATCGGCGCGGCCTTCTTAAGACGGTATATAATTGAGTGGGTACGGCTATTTATGGTCGCTACGTGGCGGCGTCGGTAGTTTCATTAACGATTTAAGCACGTGCCTTATATTTCTTAGGGTCGTAGCGGAGGTAAGTTTTACCGCGAATTTTACCGCGCGGTCGCGGAAAATAATGGGATCGAGATAAAGCAGATCAACTGTTTTCGGTGCGAGACGATTATCGTACGCATAAATTCTTGCCGGAATGCACACACGGTGGATTTACTTACAATTAGTAAATTCAGGAATCGAAATCGGTACAATTAACAAATGCGGATGTAAAAGAATTATTGAGAGTATTAACACATTACAATTGAAGCGGTTTTATGTGTAATATGTATAAATATGCACGATATCGGTATGCAATTTTTTACTAGTAAAATCATTCAAGCATTCAAACACCGATACCATCTTGAATTTCGCGTAAATTGCGTTTAATGTGCTCTTATGTTTACCGTTGCCTGTGTAACTCATCGTCCAATACACAACGTCTAATAACGATGTTCGCCTCACGAAGCTCACGATTTCTGCTCGCAGTTCGCCATCGTCGCAAATAAATAAGATCTATCTTCGGCGAAGATAAACGTAATCTGCCAACGATACCGTTCCCAGGGACCGCTCCGTCGCCGATCGCGGCAAAGCTCTTCGGGTTTCACGGAGTGACACGGGGCCGCGAGGTGGTACGTCGCCTTCATTATATTCCCCGCCGAGATTGCCCCGCTAGATTAACAACCGCAGATTAACAACTGTAGATTAACAACTGTATCGCCGCGCGTACAATTACTAACGGTCCGCCAGAGACATCGTAACTCCTACGGGCGGTCATATCCGCGATTCTCTCTCGGGTGGTCATTAGTGAGTATATGGGTGCCATAATAAAGACGAAAGCACGAGGAGAGACCTCGCAGTAACGGTGCGCTCTCACCGTCTCGCTCTTTCGTTCGACACTCTCCCGGAGACCGACTCTCGGTGTACAGCGCACGCTGTTTCGCTCGGACGTACAAGCGCGTCTGCATATACACGTCCTGAGCCTATCTCAGAGGTGCCGTTCGGAGCATCGGTCAGTAGACTGGCTTAATAAGGATGATAAATCGGCGCTAACGCGGGAATTACGAAACGGCTCTCGCGGCCACGTCTTCGACGAAGGAGCGAGAGACCTCCTGCGCCGGGGCCCGCGGTACCCCGAACAATCAGCGGGTGTCCGCGCGGGAAAAAATTACAATCGGTATACTCCTATAAAAAGCCGTCCGACCTGTGGATTTTCAAGGATGTACATACGTGCGCGCACGCGTGTGTATATATATGCGAAAACGCCATGCATACGAAAATCGGCAGTAAAGCCGACGGACGTCTTCATGGCGCGGCGCGCCATCGCATCCCGCACTCTTGGAGTTCTCTCGCACATGGATACTCGTCGCGCCTTTCTCTAAGCCGGGGACAGCTTACTGGACTTGAATATCTCTATAAATAATCGATTATATGACGCTCGTTAAATGTCTTAATGAGCGAGGCACCACCGGGCCCGTTTTCCGAGTAGCCGAAAGCCGCACGACGACGCTCCCCACGACGCTCATCTCTTCTTCTCTCTCACCTTTCGTTCTCTGTTGCTCTACCAACGCGAATTCACCTCATCTTCCTGTTTGCATTGTCGCGGCCTCGTGCCGCTCCCGGAGGTGCATTTTTTCTCCTTACAGACAAGGAGTCACGATGCAAATATGCGGTGGGTAGAGTACGTTACGACGATTAGACGTGTTGCGTAAAACAAGGAAATATAACAGAAGCGAGCTCTTCGCGGAATATGAGAAGGCTTCTTCGTGATGCTGCGCCATGAATGAGAAAATAGTTCTTAGCTTTTACACATCATGACTCTCTCTCTCTCTCTCTCTCCTCGCGAAAGACATTAAAATAGTTAAACATCTCTTTATGTGTATGTGCTTAGAAATTTAATCGTATTATGTATGCAATACTAAGCATATTAGTTGCGTCACACAACTTTCGTTTTATATAATTGCAAATTAGATATTTACAGTGTCATTTAAATTGAAATATTTAAAGGTATTTCTTGTTAAATGTTATAGGTTCGCAGAAAATGTCTATTTTATTCGCCGCTCTTTATCCGATAGATCGTTTTATCATGAATAAAATTATATACGGAGATAAATGTGCGCTAAAATTCTAATAAATTTTATGAAATTGGCAGATCCATACATATAGAGACAAGCATTTATGTAAAATTTACTTTATATACTTTCCCGGTAAACAAACGACTGTCGTCATATTGTAAGATATAATACTTTTTACATTTCATAAATTTTATACTACAGCAATTTGTTATTATTTCTTAATCTATATAATTATAATATACTTTTTATTTTTACGCGTTTAGTATTTTTTTCCTTTCAAGTAAATAAAATTTGTCACTGCAAGTTCGGTGAAAATAGCCAGAATAATCTTACTGTAAGACTATCAAATTTTCTTCGTGTGGGAATGATTGCCCGGAATTAAAAAAAAAACCAACGAAAATTATCAATGTTTAGGGAATTCTTTCACGCACGTCGTGATTGATAGAAACAAGAAAGTGTTCTCTCCTCGTACCGTGAAATCGGATAAGAATCGCCCAAATGGTCGCGTTTAAGCACGCGGCAGTTCTACTTAATTAGCGGTCCCGAATGGACGGAGGTAGTACAGAATGCGTCGGTCATTAGAAAGAATCAACGGCTGCGAGACCGAGGAGGGAATCGGCATGAATTTCGAAGTTTCGGAGAAAGGCACACCCACGGGTATACGGCGGGGCATGGTGGAATGCAGAGATGAGCGGGCCAACACACCGCGCGAATGTACAGAAGTATTCGAAACAACACGCAAGCCTCACCTTTGTTTCGAAATACCTGCGCACCTGCTATCTCATCGAGACGATCTCCGCCGTTTGAGACGAACAAATCTTCGGTCCCCGGTTGGGAAATTAGAGGAAAGTCGATATAATCGAATCTGACCTTTTTTTTTTATCCCATCTAAATCGATGCTGCTCGTCAGATATTTGTCCGATCCTTTCTATCATTGTTCATTCCTAATTAATATTCTTAAATACAACATTGGAACTTTTGAACTGTGCCGAAAGAGACACGCATCAAATCAAGTATTGTTGGAACGTAAATTTATCTTTTGTAAGAAGAATTAAAAGAAAGGATGATCTTGTAGTGAGAAGCGTTTCGTAATAATTCAATAGCCAATTATAAGCAATTAGTTTCATTTTTCGGCTTTCAATTATATTAGAGCCGCATTGAAAAGATCGTTCCGATAAATAGATTTAAAGCCTGTATGTTGTATCGGAGGTCGGAGGTCATTTTGTTATAATATCTCGTAGTCGAAATACCTACAGGATCAAAAGTGCAAGACCTTTTTTTTTCTTAATCGTTTGATCGGTTGCTGCGATTGATCGATGGTGTACAATGATGTGCACAAAACAGTTGATCGGTCGGTATAATCGTGACGTAATAAACACGGCGATACGCCATTCAAAGTTTCCAGACAAACGAAGAACGTTCTATTAAGATGTCTCAGCGATTCGAGGTCACAGCTGGTCGAGTGGCGCGCTCAAGTGCATCCCCTCGAGTGCATTCCGCCCCGTCACTGCTTTTTTACCTCGCGACCACCGTTTGTTACCTTCCTCACTTTCTCTATGGTGCAGGTATAGAGTGAATTTCAGAGAAAATTGAGATTTTATCGAGCAATCGCGATCCACGCAGCCACTTCGGGTGTCATCGGTATCGTTTTTCGAATGGCGCGTCATCCAGTTTCCGTGCAAAGGACGGAGAAGTAGGGCCGCAAAATGATATTATTTTACATGCCGGGCGGAGCAACATTAAGTCGCACCTCCGAGCATCCCCACTTTCCCGTCGCATATTTAACGTTCCACCGCGTTTACAATGGTTTCCTTTCTCAAGGGATATCGCACAGGTTACGAGAGCACCGCTGAGGCGGTAATGGAAGCAAATAATAATCTTACGTAACGACGTTGTTTTTCATTGTCGTATTCTTTCATTTTCATAAAAAAGACACATTTGTTAATCAATCGTGTTTTAAATGTAAAACGGACTAGCAAAAAATATTTATATGAAATCATTTTATATGTATGAATCTTACACATATATATTATTATACGGATGAAATTATATGTATATTGTACAAAGATGCTATTCTATTTCAATTCACCATTATTTTGGTTATAGAAGAAAATAGATATTAATTGCTTGATTTTTAATTTTTTTTTTTCTACTGCTGATTAATAACTTTATTGTTTCATACAAAAATATAGAAATAAAATAATAAATTAATCTTTTACGAAGCTTTCATACAGTGGATAGAAAATATATATAAGTAATTTGAATACATGTGCATTTTAAAATTTCATAATAACATTAATCGCGAATTTATTTCTCACTTATTAATAAAAAAATTTATCGCAACTCTTTTTCGATGATACGAGGAGATAAATGAACTCGCGCGTAACACAGGATGTCGTGGCAAAAAATACCTTATCCGCGAGTTACGTTCTTCGTAGGTAGCATTAGTATCTAATCTACCAGACTCGCGCTACCGTAGAGCTCAGGGAGAAGGCTAGTCCACGGGGAGATAGAAAAAGAACAAGGAGAACTGGCAGAATGGAAGATAAAAGAAGTAGGCTAGCCACAAGGACTCATGGCCGAGTCCTGGCAGTCCTTTTTCCGAGGATATCGCCTCGTCGCACCCAGTTCTCGATGTATCGAATTACGATGGGGTTTCCTGAGACTCAGCCATTGGCCAGGATGCGCGAGTGTCAAAGGAAGAAGATCCAAGGAGCAGAGCGTGTATGTGCAAAAGAGCCACTTGCGTGCGAACAAGATTATGTTAATGCACCTGTGCTGGGACGTGCATGTGTGTATACAGAAGGCACTCATACAACAAGTCGCACAGGCAAGACACAGAATGCGCGCGGATACGAGAGGTAACTTCTGGGCAAAACTAATTATGAACGTGGTATTTAGACGGCGGCACTACCTTTTGTTTAGACCAAATCTCGTTTGAATATATTATCCTTGTGACGAGACGTTCGCCGCGACGCGTGTGGTTCACGCACGAATTGTCAATTAAGTTCTCCATTCTATTTTTCCTGCTTTATTCTCACAACAGTATTTCCTTTTTCACGTTGTTCAATATTTACGTAATGACGATAAACTTAGTTTTTTTTTTGTCAATTAGAATGCTATCGCTATTTTATTTATCACAGTTTTAAAACGGAAAAATCCATAATAATTAATCACGTCAATACAATCCTTCTTGATCTATGGTCAATTTATTATTCATTTGCTTAATTTTCTAGTAGCTGTTCCGTAGTCAGTGTTGTACAATACAAAAATTAGATGAAAATAGATAATGAAGAGTTCGACAATGAAGAGAAAAAAAAATCGATTTTTTGTCTCTCTGTCTCTCTCTCTTCCTCCCCCCTTCCTTCTCTCTCTCTCTATCTATTTCGATAGCAAAAACGAAATCAATACTATGAATAATGGCAATATAAAAAATAATAGATTGTCCAAAAGTAGGAACTCATTGATATTGACTTTATATATACAAATTTTGGTACATAAAAAATGTTTTTCTTTTATACTCATTATTATAATTACATACTATATTTCTTCGTATATTTATATTTTCGTATGTATCTTATAAAACATATTTTATTCATAACTTCCCAAATTCCCAATGTAAACATAGAATGAAATTTCAGCTATGCCCATCAGTTGGCATCCTATTACTCAAAGCTTCCGCATACGACGACAAAAAACTGATGTCTAACGATCTTTAGAGACACACGTGTTCCAAATCATACGCCGACGACAGAACGAAACTACAGGGCGCATAATAGTTGTCTAGCAGCTAACCCGTGCACAGTGTGCACACACAAGTCTACGTATATCCTCCATGTCCCCGGTGCATAACCCAGCTAAGTAAACCCAGCCCACGTTGGGATCGTAAACGCGCTTACAGTGGCGTAGTGCGGCTGAATAAAGTGCGACGCGCACGTTGCATTGTAATTGGTATTAACTCGCTATTCTGTTTATCCAGAATGCCGAATTCTACCGGCAAGTTCACCGCTGTTGTTACTAAAATAACGTTTCATATGAACAATTACCTGCCTTATCAAAATAGTCTGTACAATTTCTGTATCTGTATCGTTTGAGGATTGAAATGTTATCTCACATTCAAGGCAATATACTTTGCAGCATGTTAAAATATGCCATTCGATTTACGGTAGACTGCAGTTTCATGATTTTTTTACAATATTATAATAGTCATTGAAATAATAATTGTAACAATTGAAATAGGACTATTGTTGTTCTGACGATCGCTATCATTCAATCACGAACCATTCGGGCGTACATTTCTTCTATCGATATAGATCTATAAGATTTTATAGACTCGAGTCTACAATCGAGTTCTATTCGAGTTCTATCTCATTTTTTATGACTGTGTGGAGTATTACACATCTCGTATATGCATCTCATAAAAAGCAAGGAGAACGAGATCCACATTCATTGCGTATCATGTATACTACATATGCATTGATATTGTGACGTAATATTACGAAGTATAAAAGCAAATTATCTTATTGATAAACGTCAAAGCACTTCCGCTTGTATGCATGCCATGTGCTTATAACTTTTTCGGCTGCGTACATATCTTTAAAACGTCTGTCGATTACGTAATGTGTAATTATTTCCTGTACTAAGTGCCGCATGCGTTACGATGCATTGCGTGTTAGGAAACGATAACTCTGAGAATGGCAATACAAATTTGTGCTGCCTGCCTCAAAACTAATAATTATCGCTATAACACGTACTAACTTTAATGGTTACTGATCCGAAGCACGACTTAACTATCACGCTTAGTTATGTTTACATATTAATTATGTTCATATTAACAAAATTTTCTTTTTTACCTTCAGATAAGTTATACAATTAGCTACCTATTACAAATTGAAACTTTCATTATTTTATCCGCGTAAGATGTAATGTAGAATGTTACACATTCATGACCATTAAAATGCATTCACTTATAATTGAATGCAAATGCTAAAGGATATTCAAGCAGAGCATATTAAAAGCAATTTAAATACACGGTTCGATTTTTTTTTACTAATACATACAGTTACAAATACGTTCCGTAATTATTATCCCTCAATTAATTATCTTTCAATTTACATTCATTATAAGATTCCAAACAGAGCTCTGTAGCAAATAAATTTTGTAAACTTATCTTTAATCTTCTAATTTAATAGAAAAGTGACACAAAAATTAGCATTTTTAAGGTAATGAGAAGAAATTAAGTCTAAAGATATATTTTTTTGTTGAAAAAACGGTATATTTGTAACTTTCTCAAAATTTATCGCTAGAGGACAGAAGTGTGTTTGTTCTATAATCAAATTTGCAATAATTGTTTATAGAAAGAAATAGACATGTGTGTGTGTTTAATCAGACACTATGAAGGATTGCTGCCTCAATGTCTTTCCTTAAAATGTTGTTCTAATTCAGCATTTTAAAAATACTTTCCTGAAAAATTGTTAATTTGGAGACATGTCACTTCTAAACAAGCGGCATATTTATTTAGATATCTTATATACACTTTTGATGTTGTTCACGAAAACTGTGAAATTTTATCATACGCTGTCAGAGAAAGTGTTTCGAATTGCCATCACCGAAGACTCGCGCCTTTGTACAGCGCATTGTTCCGTGCCGATTGGAAAGCTGAAGTAGAATACCGATAGTCTTGCGTTAACGGGTATATACGCCGCGTCCTACCGTGTATAATACAGCATTTATTATTGCCAGCATATGTGGTAGACTTACAACGCATCAGGGCTGTGCGGGTAGAACTGTGGCTCGGTAGACGCGGGTGGGCGTTCATATCGAGAATAAAGAGTTGTAAACGCGAGTGCGAAAGGTTTCCTAGGAGCCGAGCCTATACTATTGTTTTCGCGTCTCCGTTGCACATAGTACACTCGTTCTTATTACATACTTTTGCCGATGATTTCGGGAGAACATTTTCCTTTCATTTTCCTCGTCTTTACTTGTTGAACATCTCCAAATCATCGATAGAGAATTATCTTCATTAATTTGTAACAGTTATACATTTACGGTAACTTTGTTAATTCTCTAACGATTAAAATTAATTTTTAATATAAAATGAGCGATATTGATTTATGACAGCCGACAAAAAACAGTTATTAATATCTATTAATGTAAAAATATAGGAAGAAATTATTTTGTTCTATATGACTTTCTTATATAACTGGAGTTGTAATATCATTATACTCTCTAAAAGTGAATCAGTGACTATAGTGCTACGCTTATAACTGACACAATCATCGAATATTTATTGTTTTTCAATAATATAATACACTGATTTACTTTTAGAGATTATGATTTCTTCAGATTGAATCTACAGAAATCATAATCTTTAAAAGTGAATCGATGTATTACTGAAAAACAACAAATATATTTGTGATAATTACATCACAGTTATAAATGTAGTACTTTAAAGTCAATAATACACTGAGTCACTTTTAGAGAGTAATTATTCCTTTATATATAATTCTATTTTAGACTTCTACACTTTGGCAAACATATGTATCGATAAACGTTCGAGCTGTAAGTACAATATTCGAGCGTTTAGCAATTTACATAACTTTGGTGATCATGCAAAACTTGTGCGAGCGCGGAAAATTAAATTAAATCGATTGTTTCCGTGGTCAAACGAAATTATATGGCACGCTTAAAGGAATTTGGTCTTCGCTCTCACGCAATCAACTTTAAATACTGTTAGACGGCGTGTATACATTGTGAACATTAATTGCATTCTAAAGCGTATAATTAGGAAAGTCGATAAAGTCGATATTATTATATGTAACATTCGACGTTTAATCGAAGTTACTTTCTATGTGATAGTTTACGGTATACACTAAAGACTGACCATGTTGACTTCCGTTCGAAACGGTAGCCCCAATCGAGTTTGAAACGATAAAAGCTATCAGCTATCGTTAGTCAATGATATAACACTTTTCATTACCGTTTGTACACGCGATGTGTGGGCGGTAACGGTATCGGTTTATTCCTTACAAAGTGAACACGATTCTCACCCGATATGTTGTTTTTCAGTAGTGTAACGTATTACACTAGATAGAATGTGGACGATACTACGAGTAAGATGATTTAAGATTTAACATCCCATTGTCTGATTACGTTGTGTATTTTGATACTTTAATTCTTTAAATATGATTGTGTGTGTGCACGAATGTAACTGTAGCCGAAGATAACTGTCAATCCAGTTTTATCTACCTGTGTTATAAATCGTCAAACCAACACGACGATTTCATATCTAAATTATGCACAAATAATTGAAATAATAAAGACCTACTTAAAATTCTACAGGGAAAGAATGTTTTTGTTGAGTATCTAAAAATTTAGCTAGATACATCTTTAATTTTGTTAGCTCATCCAAATAATTATGTAAAACACTCAAGCTAGTTACTAGAATTTTAAAACTTTTTGCAGTATTGCCCATTATGCTTAAATTTCTTACATAATTATTTTGATGGTTTAACAAAAATATTTTTAGAATCCAGCAAAATTTTTACATACCTATTCCAGTAATAAAATCATTATTTGCATATAATTTATGTGCATATACATCATAAAAGATAATGCTAACAGAAAAGAAACTTATTTTTTTATATGCAAAGTATTACGGTCATCTGTCAAATATATATTCGAAAAAAAAAAAAAAAAAAAAACGTGCTTATGCAAGCGGACCACACGAAGCCATCATACAACGTGCGACAATGAGAAGCATAATCGAGTCCGGGCGCGATCGCAGACAGTGTCTCGAATCTCGATGCAAAGCCTTTTTAATGCGGTTCTGCCCGTACCATACTCGGCCAATCACGCGTAGCAGCGGCGAATTCTACCGCAAGTACGGTCCACGTTTATCGACAGTGCGACGAACCGCCGGAGTGCAGCCGGACCCGATAAACCGTATGCACCGTAGAGGAGAGTGCACCGTATTATAATGCCATTGCAGACGTGGCATTAGCGTATCGCCTGGCTGCATCTCGATCCCTTCGTTCGTCCGTCCGTTCCTTCATCAGTTACTTTGTAATCCCGTACGCGCGGGATACCACCTTCGGATACCGCCTGGTTACCAGAGCTGCGGGCTTCGATGTAAATAACGGGAAGCGACTTCTACTCTTCTTCTGGTCTCGCTCCTCCACCTCGGCCACGACCCGTTGTCGGTTGCGGAATATCTTCGGGGTACGAGCAACGTCCACCGACATGATTTCGAAGTCATGTCGATGGCTAGACAATTTATCCCTACTTGTTGGAGCGCTGATAATTTTCATCGACCGATAACCAGGCCCCTCGAGCGAACAAATCGTATTGTTCGTGCCACGCTATCTCGGCACGTTGTTAACTTGATATTGTTGTAATACGAAGACGCCTGGCTTGAGATATTGCGTAAGATTCTTGATAAATGCATTGTATAAAATCAAATCAATTACGAAGCGTTTTTATTTAAAGAAATAAACAAATATGGTCTTCGACAGTTTCCTTCTTAGATTATTCTAATTTATTTACTGTAAAATAATTGAATTTGTTTATTTCATAGTCATTTATCTCTCTTTATCTCTGTAGAAGATACTCTTAGATGAGTATAATGTTTTGATAATCGATGCACGCATCAATGGAATAATTTCAAACACAGGCATTCATTGGATATCTAGACTCTCGTCATTAATTATTACGGAAATGCTAATTGGGCGTTTGACAACCCTAATTTCCTGACACGGTTATTAAACGCGCCACTCTCTCGTTACAATCTCGTTGATCGAGGATTGCGTATTGCGTGCGTGCGAACTCGTTAACATTCGGCTATTATAACGTCACGCGCGACATTACAACGCTCGCAACTCGATTTTAATATTGAATTTTCCGTGCTACGCGCGAGCATCCTTTTTTGACGTTTCGTTGTACTCGAGGGTTTTGTTAATAACTTGTAATCCACTTGTGATCCATGACAAATTTCCTCGATAACATTATCGCTTTAACATTTTATTATAACGAGGGTACTTTATTCTGCCTAACAGATTGTGTCACTGACTCGTATAATCCTCTTTTCACGATCGAAAAATACGGGATACGGGTTAGAACGAGTTTATATTCCCCGTCCGATCTGATATAATAAAATCCGTAGATTCGTTCTCCATCGAACGCAAAAGTTCATTTTACAGCAAACGCCGCCATCGTTTCAACTCGAAACGATCGTCGGACTTTCCCGTGCAAAAAGGTTTTTTATTTCGCCGGAAAGGCGTGTAAAAACAAGGCGTCACATTCATAATGAAGATCATGACGCTCGACGAAATTACAACAGCGCAAAGGTTCGTCTAAAACAACTGCATCGTTTATGAGCGCCAACCGTTGCTGGAAGATAAAGCCGTCAATGCGCTTTTATTGATTCCAGATAGTTAGGGTACTAGGGTTTGTGCATATGGGAAACCGTGTGGTGGCCGCCGGCGGTCTCAGCTGCGTACACATCGAAACTAATCCGGGATATATCCATAACCCGGACAGAGAAGGCCGGCAATAAAAATATAATGCGCGATAAACGCGTGAAAGCGTACTCTAACTCTCGCCCCGTGTTGCTGACATTCATATCGACCGTAGCTCTCCGTAGTCCACGAGCCCATTGTGTCTAGATCCATTTGCGAAAGCGCTTAACCGCCTTAACGGTTCGATGGCAAATCTTGTCTCTCGACCGATCGCCGAACTTGGGAAACCGATTACAGTCTTTACCAGGCGAACGTCGTTCCCTCTTCCTGTTTTTCGAGTCGACTGTAAATAAATCTAATACTCTCATATACTGTATGAACGTTGTGATAAACGTATTACGCATCTTGAAATCAAAACTTATGGTGAATTCAATTGAATGCGCACTGGATACACGTTAAAGCTGTTATATATACTGATTTAATCTTGTAAGTGTAAAAGTGAAATGCAAATATTTCGAATTATCAATTTACTTAACAGTATATTACAGTGTATTGAATATTTTACCGGTTCCTATGATTATAATAAATACATATATTTACGTCAATTTCTGTACAACAGCTTTATATGCATCAGCGCGCACTGAGTGCGTCCAATCGCTATTAGAAGTTGGGAAAATTTACAAAAATCCCCGTTTTCTATTCTAATAAAAAATATCTATATTCATAATATTAATAAATATTTCCCTCTTAAATATATATCCCTTTCTTTGCATTTTAAGTACAGCTCCCTGCACTAATTATCTAAAAAAAAAAAATGTCAATTAAATTGTCTGAAATTGTGATGTTTCATGTGTAACTCACTCTTATGAAATACTGATGAAAAATTTCCATAAATACGTGACAAAAGTGGACAGATTTTGCTGTAGCATTATTTGAAAGTTGTTATTTTGAGTCCAATCGGAAACGCAGTTTGATTTTGTAATTGTATAAATATTTACATAAAAGTATATACATATGTATCCATACATGTTTGACTATATTGTACTAATAGAATAGTCATATTGACACAGATATATACTGATACAATAAACCTACACTCCTTTCTTGCGCATAATGTCTGTTACATAAATCTTTCAATACTAAACTCATATGGTTATATACATGTTTAAGTATATAAACGTTTGCACAGTTAAAAAACTAATATACTATATGAATACACTGTATATAGATAAAGATATTTGTTAATGATTACTCTAAACAGCAACTTTCAAATGCTATAAAATTTTTTATTTGTGATATGTCCATAAAAATTTTTAATCAGTATGTTAAAAATTACAAGATATCAGTTTTAGTTAATTTGATTAAAAGCATTTTTTTTTCATGATTAGTGTGAGAACTTTAATTTTGAATAAATTTTAAATTTAATTTGTTCGCAGTGTTGTATGCGTGAATAAAAAAAGACACTCATAATCATTCTTTTAGAACTAGAGATGATACAGACATAACATATGCGTGATTTATTATTAACTGACGACTGTTCAACGTCTTAACATAGCACATATATTCTCTCAAACGACGTAATTACACACGTCATTATCTCGATTCCGAGACAAGACGATGAAGTTCCCTCGGAGAATAGATCGCTTTTCGAGATCCCGAGTTAGGTATTGGCCGAGAAACCAGTGGAACCCAAGCTCCACCGGTTTCGGAGGTTTGGGCGACAAGATGTTAACACGTGTGTTCTCTCCCGCATGTTGGAGCCAAACCGACCGAGGTGAGGTGACACGACGTAATCTGAGACAGCCGACTTCGACGTGGACTCGGTCGAAGAACCAACTCGCTCGCCGCGCACTTTGCTTTGCTTTGCTTTGCTTTGCTTTGCACGAACGACCGGAGCGCGCCCGAAGGATCTGTCTTTTACACACGGCAGGATGCGTCGTGACAAAAGAGCAAAGTGTCACGAAGTCACGACCGACGGGGTCCGGTGTGGGAATTTGCGTGCAATTTGTGCATGCCAGCGTCGAGGCATCTGCCCGAGCGAGCGTGATTCGTTCGCGTCAAAGAGGACATCGTAATAAAAAAAAAAAAATGTGTACGGATGCTACGTCAAAGTGTATCTGGTCATTATATTAGTTATGTCCTGCGTATATCTTTTTCGTATCAAATTATATGCGTGTCGTGCAATTCATCTTACTTGATTGCCGACAATTTTGCAACGCCATGCAAAAAGCGTAAGTCGCTTTTAATTAGAAAATTTGCGTGCAGAATATCTGTGCACAGCGCTTCGCCGGGTCTCTTTTGATTCGCGCAAATTGAATTTATATAAAACTATCCGTTAGATAATAACTTTTTTATGAATTTAAATAAGCGGGGTTGGTGCGCTGAATATATCTACTATACCTTTCAGGCGTTTTCGACAAGAGACAATGCGATGTGATATTTCGTGAGACTCGATGTGGTGTGTGGGTAGAAGAATGACAGAAAGTGGGACTCTGTCTGGATCGTGCAGAATGTAGGGAAAAGGACGTATCCATCTGCTGTAGTGTTAGTCAAGGTATGCAGACACGCAACACGTGACGCTGCGATTTTTTTGCAGCCGGCTAAATCGACCGGGGCGAATCGCAGTTTCTTTGCTTTCGAAAAATTACCAATCAGGATGGAATCCGCGCGGGAACATGAATACTATCGAGACGCTCTGGAGCGTAAATCTGCAACGTTGCATCATAATTACTCTTTCTGGCAATTGCTGTTTCCTGTCACTAATGGCACGCTATTGTCCGCGGAGAAGTAACATGTAGTAATGCGTTACGATTAACGCCGTAAGAAATGGTAAATTAAAATGTGAAAAAAAGTTTGAGATTCGTGTTTGTTCTAATTTCCTGGACATAAGTTCGTAATTGTGATACCTCGTGCATCAATTAAGCAACACGATCGCGTAACTTCACATCGCGATAATATGAAATATTCACGCGATACAACGATCCTCTCTTAATTCAGCAACGGAACACAATCATTTCCTATGAATCACGCGAACGTCATGCAATCACTTTCAATGTGTATGTACGATAAAACGCGCTTATTTTTCACGTAATCATCTTCTCTGAACACCGCTTCTTATCGTTATCACGAGTTCGCCGTAATTATGACGTTGATGTCATCATGCGGTAATGCCATCACTCTATGCTATAAAAGAGAAGAAAGCTAACACAGATCAGATGATTAACGTTGTTTGCTTAGTATGTGTTTCGGCAACGAGCGCACATGGAGACGGAACAGGTAGACAAGCACGAAGAGTTGAGCGGAGATAGCTAAATAAACATTCTCGTTTCGCTGCGTGCAGCCGCGTGCAAGCGATCAACAACGACATGCACGCACGCACGTATGTGCACCCACGACGTGCGCGTGTCGAATTTCGCTCGCGTGTGAATGCAGATCACAAAAGCGAAGCAGCGCGCGGGAGACCTTTGGATCGTTCCTGCATTTCGTAGCGTTTGGCCTCTGAATACTTGATGCACGATTTATTGTACCCCCCTTCAACAAAGACGACGATTTACTAAATTTCCCGCTGTAGTTCTCGTTCAATAGCATAATTCCTCAATCAACTCCCGCAAAAACAACTGTCACGCGTTCGCTATTATTAGAGCGTGCGATTTTGCAATTTGTACGGTGATGAAGCGATTCAGCTTATCACCGTACGATTCGCGCTCTTTCTTTTCCCTTTCGATCCCCGATCGCGATTTTACACGACCGAGTACACGAAAAAGAAATGACGGCGCCACCACAGTCACGGTAGATACCGGATGACGTGCACGTCACGCGCCATAATTGAATGATTATTGTTAACCGTAAACGGGTAGCCGTAGGAGGCGTCATTAGGAGGTGACTGAAAAATTCTTCGCGACGAGCGGAACCCAATACACGTCCACGTCGCGCAAGCCTGTAATTTTCATCATCGTGCGAACGTTCTCCTCTCGATCGTCTCCTTACGTGCTTCCCTTCAGCACCTTCACCCCCGCATGCTTCAACGTCGTTTTAAATCATCAAATAATGATTATCGTCTCGATATAAAGGCCACATCCTTTCATCTTCGTCCTCCTTAATCTCCGTCTTTCAGGATTTTTCCGATTTCCTTTTCTGAGTCATTTTTTTTTTTTTTTTTTTACCTTCTTGTAAACGGTACAAGCGTTTTCAGAGCAATCGACGAGCAGCTGTCCGCGAACGTACTTGCGGTAGCACCCGTTCTTTGTCCGCAAGAAAGGTTTCCTCGAATCGAACCACACAGGTTCGGAACGTGACGTTTCAAGGTTGAAGCATGCGTGTCGTGTCGCGTCTCGATATGTTTAAACGGTTTCCTATTCAGGATGAAAACATCTAATTGGTTATCGGAAGTTATTATGAGGGATTCACGTGTCGATTGATTTTTTCTCTTTCAGATTTACGTAATTGGGTCGTTATTATTCGTTGTTACTACAAAACAAAGTATGTATATGCAATGATACGATTAAATTAAACATGAAGTCTAATTAGCGTCCGGTAATGATTGAAGTTATTGTCCAAATTATAATATTATCTATACGTGTTTAACATATTTTGTATTTATCTGATTGTTTCATGTAATAATAAAATAATAAGAACTTAATTACGTAAATTATACAAACCCACATCGTTGTACCATTTTATTGAGAGATGTGAGGATCACAGTAGAACAAAAAATAGAAGAAAAAAAAATATAAACTGACAAGTCTATCTCCGTAAAATTGTTTACATCCGGCCGCATGAAATAGAAAATTACGCACACTTGACTAAGTGTGCACAATGCATGAAACTTTCCGCTTCTGATTCTAATCGAAAGAGCCTCTGACAAGTCTAGTTTGAGGGTTTCGAGATCTCAAAAATCCTTCCTGTCGTAATTCCCAAGGAAGGGCTTCTTCGGTAGCTGAAACAGGTAGTTGAATCATCGAGCGGAGATGCGCTCCGATCGACGGAATGAATGGAGGAATCGACAACTTGAATATATAACTACTTGCTTATATCACAAAAAACCGTGCTTTCCGTAATTATTACTCGTACCATTTTATTGCTCGACAGCTTGTTCCTTATTCTATAACCCTTAATACACATGAGATAGGTCATCTCCTGTGTATTTCTTTTGTTTCAAATATCTTTTCCCTTTTTTTAATACACAACTTTCTTAAATACTTTCTAACGATTTCGCAAGTTATTTCCGTGTACAAATCTATTATTTGAATACTAATACAATATTATGCTCTCCATTCTAATGAAATAAAACTACAGTATTCACGAAAACTTGGCTTTGTATATAGAATGTAGGATCTATAGAAGCCTAAAAAAAGTATTACTTTTTCAAGAAGTATAAATATGTGAAAATTACTTAATAATTTTGTAAAATTAATGAAAATTAACTCAGCCCGCAACAACCTCATCATATGTAATAAAGGATTAAAAAGTCATCGTATGTACTAAGGATTAATATGAATTTTCTTTGCAGTCATTATATTTAAAGCGTGCAGTTATTCTTCAAAATGCCCATCTAGCTTCGAGTAAAATACACGCTGGCGTCTCTTACAAATATATGCTACTGCATCTCTTGATTTATGTAGGCGCGAGCAAAAGAAAGAGAGAACGGGGCCAGACAGGATTCAGCGGATGGATGGACAAGAGAGGACAACATTCGGGGCCCGTCACAACACGGTGTCACTTCTCTGTCAAACCGGATTAGACCGACGGACGGGAGATATTGGGTGGGGCAACGCGAGGTTTTTTGTGCTCGTAGGAGCATACTGCCGCAAGATCGGGTATATCGCGATAGGAGTCCAAGAGACCCACGCGCGATCCGCGTCGCTTTCACCGTCGTCAGTCAGTCTGGCTCTCCTACAGACAACGATAAATTCGTGGGTAATATTGATAGCGACACCGCGGACAAGATCCGGCCGGCCCGACTTGTCCCTCGTCCGGTCGGGATAAATTCTTTTAACGAGCGAGTGCGCGTCGCTCGGTAAAGCGCATTGTTGTCGGCATCTACCTATCTCTCTCGTTCCCTTGACAGTTAACCCACCCGCGGCGGTTTCTCGATCATAGGTGGGCAGTAAGTTATGCATGCGATCGCCTTCGCCGAGATGCGAATGACGCGCGAGGATAATCCATCGTGCGAGCGAAGATCGCTCGATAAAGTGATGAAACCGATATCGCGTCGCACCGACGCACGTTGCGAATGAGGCGGTCGCGCTAATTGAATCGAGTCGCGAAAATTAGCACCACGCCGAGACGTGAAGATAAAGAGGAAAAAACACGAGTATATTCTTTCTATCTTCGTTAGAGTGAATGTAGATTGATTATTATTAGTAAAGTCATCACGAATGAAGTCCGTCAAACGAAATTGACAGGCATCAGAATGATTGTACGTGAAAATGATTTCAATGGATTATAAATTAAGATTTCAGTCTGTTATATATCTCTAATAAGCTAGCAAGATAATTATTTTCTATGCCTGCGAGGGATAAGCTGAAGTATATCTTTCGTAAGCTTATTTGTCTTTAGTCGTCATCGTTCGCGGCTATTCAATTCCCTTAACGAAATTAACTCTCGCATGCTGCCGTACCATAAATTATCGTAAGACTTGATGGTCGCCCGCGTAGTGGGTGTCTATTGTGGACGGATGTCTAATTTACGCGACTGTTACACGAGCTCACACGGAAGAGAGGCGGTATCATCTTTGTTTGCCGTCTCGTAAGATCGTTTTGCAGCGGCTTAGATGCGTAAACGAGCGACCTGCTCGACGGTAGTCGACTATGTTTATTGCCACTGTTAATTACTTTACGGTCGGTCATTACTGTCGTGGCGCGGTCATTTCGCGAGATAATGTATTACATTGCTGCGTACCACCTCCTGTAATACCGAAAGCGCGAAACACGAGTTATCTCACGTGGGCGGGTAGGGAACGCATCGGCTCGTAAACTTCGGCTGAATCGTAGAATTTTCACGTACGAATAGGTAACGGTTCTGGTGCAAGCTAAAATTGTACGGCGGATAAGTTCATTCCACTATTCATTTTGAATATTTCGTTTCATGGAATCTAATTAGTTTAGATTATACATGAGCGTAATTTGACGTTTTAATTTATACTTTTTTTACTTTTTAATGTTTCAAAGACTTTAAATTTAATTAATAAATAATTTGTTAAATATTTAATTACTCAGTTGATACAATTAATGGTAAGTGCCATTAAGAGCATAATTTTATAACGTATCTAAATCTAAATTTAACTTCTGCCCATCCAATTAAATCAAGAAGATGTTGATGAGTTGCATGTTTGACTTGGAGACACCAAAGAAAGAAAATGGTCAATGCAGGCGGCCAGTGTATGCGTTCTCGATCCGCAAAATAGGCATTGGGCGAGATGATCGGGATACCGATCAATCGCCAACCTTTTTCTCGTTTTGTCGTCCATGATCTTGGTAAGAAGAAATACACAAGGGACGAACAAGTATGTTGCGGTAGCAGCAAGTTCGGTTCCGAAGGCGACCCTAATTAATTAATGAGGCAACGTTCGTTGAATACTCGACACAGATGGATACAGTCGGTCCGTATATAATCATTTCACATTGAGTTGATTACGTAATTTCGACGGAAAAAAGTAGGCAATATGTTCAAAATAATTGTCTTGTTTCGTGCCACAAATAACTACGATAATAATAATGTTACCATAAATTACGTTATACACCTTCAGGATTGATGGTAAGTAATAAGCATCAAATGAGAGAAAACTAATCCGAAAATATTACATTAGGTAATACGACACCGCGTAGTGAGCTTTTTTTACCGGCATAACGCAAACTGTCTGATTGAAAACCGATTTTAATTAATTAACGGGATAATATTTGACAGACGAATCATACTGAGATATTATATAAACTCTCTGATGTCCATCAAACCAGTGTTTTGTACAAACAAATTTATGATAGAGTAATCTGCTATTATAACATTTAATTTTTAAGACCAGCTTATAGTTATAGTAATCTGCTTAATTTGAATTATCTCCCCAGTGTATAATTAAGCTCTATACACAAGTGCAGTTATTATAAATTGATTCTTAATTACGCCGAGCTACAGATATGCATGTAATAACATCGTTGCCTTATAGTCATAATTTGGCCAGAAAATAAGTAACGTTTTTATTTCTTATATTTCTATTTAGGAATTAACTACAGACAAATTGTGAAAAAAGAATGAATGTTTAATAAAGAATAAATCTTTTAGATATCTATCTAGAGGCTTAAACGCGCGGTATGTTTGGGTTTTAACATCAAATAGTACGATAGTAGACGATTACTATCAGAAAAACTTGTCGCATCACGTGTGACGGGGCAAATTTTTCTACCAAGAGCTAAAGGAGGGACTAAGCCGAGTTTAGCTCGAATGTGGTCTTAATTAATTAATGAGATAGCGCTCGGCGGATCGTTGGGACTCAAGGGAGCGGGCCGGAAAACCGGCGTTCCGTACGAACGACCGGTGCGTTCTTCCGGGCGTATCCGTGCTCTACGGTGTGCTAATTCGGTTAAATGCTTAATTGCTTAATTTCATTTAATACGTCTGCTTTCCGAGTGACTGCGCCGGCCTGTCTCTCCGCTTATCTCTTCTTCCTTCCTGCGAACTTTTTCCGCGCACGCTTCCCCGTCCGATCGACATTCCCAATCTTCTCCTCCTCCGCCTTCTTCTTAACCATCATCTTATTCCAGCTCCTTGACTTCGTTCCTGTCGATTGTTCCGGACGTTCCACCTTCACGAGGACGGTCCGGAGAATTCGAAGAAGGGAGGATGCGAGCGAGTATGCGTTTCCGCCGCGGTCGGTCGATCCATTCGCGACGAGGTCGATGGCCTCGCCATGGCCGGGCCATCGCAGCAGAAAAGAAATCACGAGCATAATTAGCGAATGATTGATCGATGCGTGTCGCACAAGCTATGCATGCGCATTGACTCCCTCTCCCTCTCTTTCTCGGTCCCGGTAATGTATCTTCGTCTTTCTTCGGCTCGTCGCCGTTCTGCCTTTCCTCTGCCGCTCTGCCTCGCGTCTCCGTTCCCCCCGTCCCGTCCCGTCCGGTTCGGTTCGCGATCTCTTTTTCTTTTGCCTTAATTTAGTGCCCATCCGCGGCAGGCATACGCCCTGAGAATCGCATATATGTACGTGCGTATGTATACGCAAGTGGTTCGTTTGTACGCGGGTACGTGTAATATATTTAGTATTTTTTGCTGCGATGACGAATGTCGATATCATGCAATTGTACCAGTTAATTCGTGCACTGTGATCACACGATGATCTCAAAAGAATAATTTTGTTAACTATAAGGTATCTAAAAATTTAACTTTAGGTACGGATCTGAAAATAATTTTGTTAATGGTTTGGAACAGTCAGAGAAAAAATTATAAAAGTGTTAAAATAATACGATTAAATCTATGGCTTAAGATATCTCTTCGAAATTTGATTTATAAATTTCCAGATTTTTGAAGAGATGTTTATTTCTGGAGATCATATTTTAACTAATTTGAATGATGAATTAAAAATTTGCAGAATAATTACGTAGTGATTTCAAGTATAATAAGCAACGTTGCAAAAATATTAATATTCTAGAGAGCAATAAATTTAATAATAAAAACAGAACGTTCTGTATAATTATTTTGATGCTCCCAACAAAATTATTTTCAAATATGCATCTAGCTTTTTAGGTACGCTCGTATTTCAGCAAAACCGCTTCTTCCATTTAAGTTACGATTTTTATAATTGTCATCTTATAAAAAAGCCTGTCGTTTAAAGGAATTTATGAAATCGATACGATTACCGCTAATTCGATGGGAAAAATATCAATTTGAAATTAATAAGTCGTAAACATTAAATGAGACTGTTCTCTGAGGCCCGATATTATTTCGGTGGTACCACCAATCGCGACGACCGTTTACGATTCCCGTCGAAGTCGCTTAATGTTGTCAGTCTGGATGGTGAGATGTTCTTACACGGAACGAAATGCGAAGGGTAATAAAACGCCGTCGTAGAAGTGATCCCTTCAAAAGGTGATCCGCGACGGCGTAAAGGGCGATAAAGATACGGATTACCGGGACGAGCGTCAGCGACCGTGCACTTTCTTTTACGAGTCTGTTTTGAATTTCGCGTACTGTCCGCCCAGCCAGTAAATTTCCGCTCGACTGCGCGCAAGTCGGCCTTTTACCGTCCGTATTGGTTGGAAACTACGTGATGGCGTTAAATCGTTCGGCGTATATTCGCCGATTGCAACTGTATTACGTTTGGAAATTAGCTCGGGTGTAATCGATTAGGTTAATGCGGTCGTATCCTGTATCGCGGTACTTCGATATTGTTAGATACGATTGTATTGATTGTAGAGGATACGCTTGGTGATTATACTGGACGCTCTTGATTAAAAGAATCCTATTACTTTCATTTATTCGCGTGATATTTTATTATAATTGAATTTTATTGAATATCTTTTGATCTTGTAGCAATATAAAAATGCAGTAATACATCTTTGGGAATTTCTCAAAACCTTTTTTCATAAAAATTTCAATCAGATAAAAAGTTCGTCAAAGAATTATTTAAATTTTTTGTATGTAACAAAAATGTATACATAAAAGTATTTTTTCTTTAAAAATTTAATTTATTCGTATATATATAATACTTTTATTATAAAATGTACTACCTTACGTCTCTCGGAAACGATCGGCATGAGTAGTGATGTTACTTACCTGAAACAAGAGAAAAAAAATGTTAGTATAGAAGACTGGGGGATTTTTTTATTATTATTTAACTGTAAATTAAATGCACAGCTTGCAAATTTCCGTGAAATTATTACGCATAAAGCATGGAAGACTTGAATGCGTCCATAAAATATCAGCCATTTGCGCATTGCGTGTGGTCCTGAGGCTTCCACGTTTCTATGTAAGACTTGAACAATAAAGCAAAGCCTTATAATATATCGCTATAAAAAATAATAAAACTTAAAATAATCACAATCTTAACGTTACCATACCAGTTCAATAGAGAAATATAATATTTCTTTAGCTTGAATTTAATTTTTTTCGTTTATTTGTGAAATATATAATTTAATGTATAAATACGTAGAAGAGAAACTATAAAAATAATAAAATAATAAAATAATATAATATATAATATTAATACTAAACATAAAAATAAAAATTGTTTCTTAACTTGGAAAGAACAATTTTGCTAAAACTAGATATAAATTTGAAAATAATTCTGATGAACTATTAAAATAATTATATAGAAAACTCAAGTATGACAAGCAATTCTGCAAAATTTCAGATATTCTAGCAACCAGTTAGAGTGCCCTACATAATTATTTTGATTGTTCTTTAAAATTATTTTAAAATCGGTATTTAGCTGAATTTTTAGATACTTCAATAAAATCATTTTTTCTGTGAGAGGAATTTCTGCTGAATTTTAGATGTTTCGATAGTAATTGATGGATACTTATATATGACAAGAGAAGGTCCGAGGTTGAATGAGAGAGAGAGAGAGAGAGAGATGTCGTGACACAGCGTAGATAAGTAAGCATGCATTCGTCTCAAGATCAAAGATCAATGTTCACTGGAATCGATTTGAAACACTGGCGCGTAAACATTATATTATACCTCCATCGATTTTATAATATACAGTGCTCTGCCGCCCCCTTCTTCTCTTTTCCATCTTTTGCCAATCCTTCAGATACATGCATATCCTTCGGATGCGTCTCGGTGGGAATGTATGTGAACGGCGGGGAAGGAAAGCGAAAAGAATAGAATAGATAGCGCGATGCGCGCAGCGCGGTCCTGATGCAACTGTATGTTAATCGAACGCACATCCGAATACGGAATAAGGATGGGAGCCGTCCAGTTTGATATAGCATTCTGCCTACGTTCCTCACCCCTTCGGTCGTCATTCACTTCTTCCTTCGTCATCCGGTTATCTCCTCCGTATCTATCTTTTGCGCTTACCGTTGTCTCTTTTCCTGCCGATTTAAACAATAAAAGCGCGGTCTTTCCATTGACACTGCATAAGAATTGAAAATGATCCATTTTCTGTCTTATTCTTCCTTTATTATTGAACTTTCACCATATTTTTGTTTTTTCTTTTATTTCATATGCACAAGCATGGCATATTTTATTGATAATCCTATTCTTATTATAAAATTTTGCTGCTAATATTGTACATACCATTATAATTTACAATACAAATTAACGACATGCATTATCAAAATTCAGTACGTATCGAGGAAACATGAAAAGTGTAATATCCTTTTATAATAATTGCATTTTCAATGATATACATCATTAATTAATAAAATATAAATCCTCTTACAATAATTAATATCGAGTACAGCAACAAGTACAGCACAAATTTTGAATAATTGTACAATCTGTAGTAATATAAATAACTGGTATTACAAAGTTCAAAATTGTAGGTAAAAAAAAATTTTAAACTTCTCTCTATCAATAATCGTAAGGCGAAGGTTCAACTTGTATTCTTTTCATTTTAAACAGAATGTTTCAAACAGAACTTAAATGTAGTTTTCATTCTGTAGTTGAGGATTATTTAATAAATGTATACTTTATCTGTTTCATATTTTTAAGAGTAATATTATAAATGAATATACATATATTGCTTTTATTGATTGTATGTAAACTCAAAGAAGAGGTATTGTCTTTGCATTGAGTATTCCGAAAGTCTTCTATGGCACAAATCTTAAAACATGCACTTTGCATCCATCACCGAGCATCATTGTGCGCTGTTTAAATCGATCGCCGCGGAAAACCAAGCGATATAAAGTACTAGCGAGGCCTGCGGTGAGATTCGCTCGCGGGCAAAAGACGCGCCTCAGGTGGTCTCGGGCTCCATTCCGGCGTCCATCGTTCGACGAGCTGACGAGCGAGTTCGCAATAAATTGGAATACGCCAACGCACCATCAACCGCGTCTTTCTTTTTCCGGATGACTCCCAGCTTCGGTAGTTTGAGCACGAATAATGGTAAGGAGAGGGTGTTCTCTCGAGTCACCTGTCACAGTCGGCAGATAAACGCGAAAGTACACACGAGTGGCCTACGAGAGCTCGCGTCCTTGGTGGCTGCCAGTCTAGTTGGGTTCACCAAGTTGCCAATGGATTTCTCCTCTCCTTTTCGCGAAGTAAATCTCGCGTCGACAATCTCGACGAGCGCGAGTTAGGTACGAACTAGATCCCGCGAAGGAAGCCCATAGAACCTCGGTTCCGAAGGGAGACTAGCAGTGTATTCGCGGAGGTAACCACAGAGGTAAAGCGGCAGTGGTTGCTCGATAATGTGCGGCGAATTGAAAGCGAGCTGTGGCACAGTCGTTAGACTGACTAGCGAAGTACGTCGGATGTAAGGATGAAGTGCACGTCAGGCGGAACGTGCCTGTCGCGATTTCCTGATGTCGAGAACACGAGCGGCGTCTCCTGCCTTATTTGTTGGAGAGAGTGATGCCAGGATTGATAGGTGTGCTTTTTATAACGTTGGCGTGTCTTCCTTGGCGCGAACTATTATATAGATACAATGCAATGTCTGTTCAGAGAAGAAACAGTGTGGCCACATATTTAATTACTTTTAATTTAAAAAATCCATTAGAAATTGAAGAATAATGTATACGTTGTTAATACTTTTCATTGACATAAGTATTGATACAAGTATAATTATTATATGTACATATATGAAGGGAAAAATATATATGTAGTGCAGAGTTTGTTCAAATAGATAACTACCTCAGAAACGTTACCTTCTTTCAAGATATGTATCTGCGAGCTTAAGTAGAGAAAATAATACCGGAAATTCGAGTCGAAAGAAACCACTCACGTCGTCGAAATTGTTTTCACTTTATTTCAACTGTGGTGGATAATAAATTTTCGTTGGAGACGGAAGTCGTGCGGACGCAGCAGCAACGTTCTATAAAAAGGTAAGAGCATCCTTGGGCTTCAGAAAGCAGGGGATATAAGAAAAAAAAAAAAAAAAAAAAAAA
>NW_017279267.1:2153463-2232927 GCF_001594065.2 Cyphomyrmex costatus | reverse complement strand
AAAAAAAAAAAAAAAAAAAAAAAAAAACAAGGGAGATGCACCCCTTAATGGACTCCATTCCATAACAGTGTGTCCCAGCGTACAACGACTACAAGACAGGTCGAGTAGATCAGCTGAGCGAGTAGGAAAAGAAGTCAAGTGTCGTACATCAGCGTGATAAAGATGCGCCAGAAACGTGCCGCGTGAGGTTCATTCTATCGAGAGACCAGAAACCGTGCCACGAAACCTCTTGATTAGACCTGTGCGGAGCGAAGCAGGAAGAGAAGGAGAAGAGAAGGAGAAGAGAAGGTGAAGTATGACGAAGAGAAAATCGGCGTTACCGGCTATGTCCGCCTAGTTCTTTCCTCTTGGTAACTGAGTCGAGTTGATCTGCTACAGGGCTACTTAAACAAAATCTAGACCACCCAGCGACCCTCTTCCCGACTGCGTGAAGGGTTGCAGATGCACGCACACATAGTTCTATGTTGTTAGGTACTTCACGTTTCGTCGTACTGCTTGTCAGTTTACGTGTAAAAGGGGCGAACGACAGAAGTAACGTCGAAGAAGAAGTGCAACGGCAGAGAGTATGTTGATCTCAGTCGCTTGTACTGCATACCTATTTTGTTTCTTCTTCCTTTTTCACTTACATATACGTATACCTATATGTAGATCGCACGAGTATGGAGGGGATTATTCTTGAGTAGAATTCTGCATATGTGAAAGTGCGAAAAGAGATAGAAAACGGGGGTGAGTGTACGAAAAAAAAAAAAAAGAGAAGCGCCTACAGGCGCGTAGAGAAAGTGAGGAGGGAACAAGGGGACACCGTGTACATGTCGTCGAAGGAGGGTGAGAAATCGGAGCATGTAGAGAAAGAGAGAGAGAAGGGCAAACAGCAGGGCGACGAGAAGAGGGTGCTATTGCATCAAGGAAAAGGGTTGACGAGGAGGAAATCGGGCTAGAGGTTGCATACGAAGATGCATACGCGATGCGCACGAGCACTCGCCAGGGCGGTGCACCCTGACGGGTGCATTGATCCCTCGTAAGTCGTGCGTAGGGGTGCCTTAGCTACTACCCCGGTTTTTTTGCATCCCTTGCCCCTTATCCCTTTGCGCCCTCCTCCAATCCTTTGCTCTGCCCTATGTACTTACGCGCAGTATATCGTCACGCGTACTTACATACGTACATACGTATAAGATAGATAGGTAGGATACTCCCTTCCTTTGCTTTGACGAGCGACACAAGGGTCGAAAAAAAATGTAGAATTTCTTTCGCACGATGACGATGATAAACGGGGGACGTCGCGGTTTCAGTTTAGCTCGCATTTCAAACGGTAACGTGCCGTTGCCGTTAAACAAAATTCATGAACAAGAAAAAGTGTTACGAGGATGAAAAACGTAACTCACAAATGTGCGAAAAGTGCGTACGCATGGAAAGTACGACTACAGCAAACCTTGTTAAAATAAATATGTAGCATAGAGGTGTATTGCGTGCAAGACGTGTAATATAATATGTATAAAAAGATTGAAAAAAATAAACATATGCGTGATCTCCCGTTAATCGCCTTCTTGATCGGCAAAAAATACTTTTAAACATTGCCTCGATAATTATATGTATTCAAGAGCGATTTTCTGACGCGTATCGACAGCGAAAGGTGATCATATAATTATATAATGATATCTACTTAGAAACTGCATGAATACCTCATTTAATATCATAGATGTGTAGACACACATATTTTATACACGGTGCTTGCATTATTAATAATGATAAAGCATCAAATGTAACTATATGATATTGAATACGAAAATTCTCATTTATAACAAAAAATGGAAGTGGTTCTTGTAGAAATTCATTATGATTTATTGGAGCTACGCATCACTCGGTTGTAGCTCGTAACTTTGCCGCCTCGTGTTAAATCCGTGACAGTGATAAACTGATCAGCAATTGACGTGTGCAACACAATCGCGTATATATACTGGCGCATTCGAGGGCTCTAAAATCTTCCGCCATTATAGAAAATGTACGACCGGGTCGACGTGTGATAAGCCAGTTTTTCGCAGCTACGTATCAATTTGTGATATCGAGTTACCTACATCGCGGCGCGTCGAAAGCAATCCTTCACATCTCGCGTGCATTTTTTCGCCGGGACACGCGTGCGCTTATTTCTCGGCGCATAAATCACACACACCCCCTTTCTCGAGACAGATAGAGAAGCAGAGGAGAGAGAAAGAAAGAGAGATCGATTGGATCGATTGGCGACCCGCATAGAGAAAAGCGCGCAAAAACTGCGCGTCCACGCGTTAAATCTCGACACGCCTCCACAATAGGGTTTCACGCCACAGGTTTCTCCTCGATGCTTTCGAAAGCATGTCGTGGAAATTCACGCGAGAGATCGGTCCGTACCTACATCATATACAGTTGTCTTGCGACGAGGCAACGGGAGCAGCGTGCTTATACCCCGAAGAGATAAGGAAATGAAGAGCTGATAATTAGAGCGTGGCGCACCACGCCCTCTCTTGAACCATCCAGGGATAACCGTGATCTCGCTACAATACTCTTGTGCGCGTATGTGTGTTGGCGGTTGCGTACGTAACGTGTGCTTGTTTCTGTATACGTCAACATAGTGTGCTGTTACACAAAGTATGGCGGCCATGTGGCTCGACCAACCCTGGTGGTCCACTGCATTTAGAACGGCACGAGTGGACCCGCTTGTGGACCAGCCGTACAAAGCGTATATTGCGATAACGAGCCTGGGAATTGTACGCGACGGATAGAGACCTCTCTGGCTTCCGACTTTCTACGAGGATGCTCGTACGACCTGAAACGTGTGTAGAAAATGTCTCGCGAAGGGACGATACTTTGGCGGTGAACTTTCAGCACGCTCCGAGAATAGTTGGCGTTAATATCTAGTCGTCTGGTTTGAGTTTGTGTGTTATTTCTACCTGCACTATGAAACTTTTTCTTTTTATTATTCTTGTAAAAACATTCTTTCTCACCAACGAATTTTGTCCTGGAAACCTAAAGAATAATTGAAAGTCCGATTATATAACATAACCTAGATTCTAAAAAAGAAATAAAATTTTTGTAACTTGGATGTGATTTGAATTAATTCGTCCATTGCAATGCTACATGTTAAATAGATGGACGGTAAAAATGTAACAAATGCAGAAATAACTTAAAATAGCTTCCTTTCAATTTGAATAGAATTCTAACTTCGATCTATTCTCAGTATTTTACGTAATTAATTAGGAAGAGTTGGATTTAAAGGTTTACTTTCAACTAAAAGAAAGAGGAGGTAAAAATGATAGTTTACCGTGTAATTAATACAGTTTTAGTTTTTAATTACCTTCAGTTTCTAATTTAGCTTGATTCATATGAATTAAAAGATATACTTAACAAAATTTTTTAATACATAAGTTGCATTATTTTTTATTAAATAAAATTTAAATATGCTTTTAAAAAGTTAAAATTAACACAAATTATAATATAATGCAGAAATAGGAGAATGGAAAGTAGTATAATTACATTAACAGGAATCTTTTCTTTCTGAATTGAGTGTTCTTCAAATAGAAATAATCATTAAATGGTAATAATAATTAGCAAGTTAAAAAGAGCATAATAAATCGTTTTCGATTTTTTTTTATTCCGTTTCATCAATTATTATAATTTATAAGAGCAGTTAAATAACTCCCAGATATAATTTAAGAATTTTTCGAGATGAGTAGAGTACGTGACTTAGTGTAGGATAAGTAATATACATGATTTTTATCGTTACGAATAAATGTAATATATATCTTTGATGCTTTATGTAGCACTTGCTAAAAATTACACAAATCGTACAAAGATTATAAAACAAGATGACGCGACGGATAGTAAAGATTAAATTACATCACTTGATAATTTCGCATTACATAAGCTGGTGTGCCAACATCAGTTTAATGAATTATTTTATACTTTATACAACAGTTTAGATTAGATATATTACATTAATTCTATACAATTATGTACTACGAAATAGGTATCTGTCTCGTTTCTCTCGTAGACAGACACATTTTCACGGATCAACACGAAATCAGGTGCGCCGAATAAATGGACACGAGAATTCACTTTCCGATTCGCGCCTGCCTCTCTCTACTACTCAGTTTGGCGCATATTAATTAGATGTGGCGTCGACGAAACTCCGAGTCATCGCACGGCTGTATAATTTTGCCTCGTTGCGAGCGAGTACGCACGCTATTATAGCGCTCGCAATAACGCGTGACATGATTTCTACATTTCTGCAGCGAGCAAGCGCGGCTGTAACGCGTCAGAAACGTCGCTCGCAACTCGCGGCGAACGCGCGAGCGTGGATCTCGAAATGGTAGAAGAAGGAAGGAAACGAATGTGCGTAATGATACTATCTCGCTCGTTTCCTCGCTCAGTCTCTCCTCTCTCTCTCTCTCTCTCTCTCTCGGCTTCGTTGCCATTTTAATTAATATCAATTGAATTTGAATGTTTAAACCGACCGCTCGCCACGATGTCGCGACTGCTCGTGTTTTCGCATGCACGCGTAATTACGCGCTGTGCCATTCGCCCGCTCGCTCGCACACGTGTATGTATGCACATTCGTGCGCGTGCATCACAGGGCGTCGGAGATTCCTTTCAATCTTAGACGCTTAAGCGTGCGCTCGCGCGTAATTACGCGCAATTTCGTTCGATTGAAACTCGCCAGCACCGAGCCCGGTGCGTACATCGAGAACGGGAGACTCGAGGGGCCCCGACGTCGCTATCAAAGAACCTCGCCGCCTTCCACGAAGTCGCGTTCGAGAGACGAGAGGGGTTCCCGTGTGTCCGAACGGTGTATTTTTTCGCGTCAGCAAGGAATCCACGCCGGGTGCACTCTTGGCTTGCCGTTCTACCGCATCTCATTCTCTCGCGACGGTATTTTAAGCGGCGATCGTAAATAAAAATCAGATATCGAGTTCGTCGATGAAAAGATAAAACACTTAACATATTCATAAATATTTGAGATCTATTATTATTTTTTGATAATTATATACACATACACATATATAGTATATATATATATATAAACCAAACGTTTATAGTAATACATATATCAAATTTATCGAAAAAAAAATAAAGCACTGTATATACATAGAAAAATATTATTTTATTGCTAAGAAAAGTGATTACTTAATTAATTAATTTTCTTTTAAAAAATATTATAAAATTGATCGAAGAAGCGGACCTTGTATAGGAATAAGCAAATTGAATATATTTTAATTTAATAAAATTGATTATATTATAATATTATATATATAAACTTACAAGAGAGAGAGAGAGAGAGAGAGAGAGAGAATTCAGAAATCAGAATATATTTTGAATAAATTTGATGCTTGTGATATTTTATGATAGATTTGCAGATATATGAATTTTTGAAATAAAATAAATAATTAAAATAAGTAATTAATATTTGAATTGAGTATGTATAATATTTTTCTGTGTATATATTCGCGAATTTAAGCAACTAAAAAATATAATAAAAACTTATGATTAGAATGGTTTTTCGATAATAATATATTTACATGCCGAACATTTAATAATGCAGAATTACAAAAAAATATTTTTTTTGCTGTGCAGATAACAAGGTAAATTTTTAATTTCTTTTTTATGAAAAAAATTTGTAATGCAAAAGTTTTAATGATGCATATACATATTTACAAATAGTAATTGTAGAATTAAATATCACCCTCTTTAGCGTAATGACACAAACTATTTTGCGTACCCATGTATTCTGTTTATCGATGCATTCACTGCTATTTGCATTCATTTATGTATACGGCTGTACGTAAAATTGCATTGTAAAAATGTTACGTGCAGTGACCAAGAGCGTTAAAGAGATTCTGTACGGGAATACTGCAATGCCGCAGGTGAACAAGGCGAAATACAGGGTACAAGAAAAGTGTGTTACGATAAAATCCTGTGCGTTGTATGGAAAATGGCACGACACACGCTAATATCGGTCATCGTCTCGCATATAACTTGCTACAAAAATAACAAAATAGCGTTTTTTATTCAGAAGTGTCAGTTTTTATTGAAATTTTTACAATATAAAATTACAGTTTAAATCATGACAGATGTAAAAGAATACATTTATGACAATCTACGATCGTAGATACGAGTAATCAATATTTTAATATCAACAAAATTAAAGTATACGTAGAAAGTTATGTGATATTAAAACTACACGGTATACATCTTTCTAGTCACTCAATGTCTTTGAAAAACATCGACATATCGACAGCAATGTTTCTCTCGTAAAATAACTCGTAGAGTACCTTCGTGGATTTTACAAACGTCACAACGACAGTGCACGTCTCGAAAACACGCTGCGTAATTTTTACGACGTCGCAGAAATATATGAGTTGGTATAGGCACGATACATCTGAAGCGCGTTGACGCATTGAATTATTCAAATCAGGTAGAAGAAAAGTAAAGAATATAAAGAATATAGAGGAAAAAAGAAAATTGTACAGCGTAAGTATAAAATACGATAAGTTAAGGACGGACGGCAGACGATTATCAAGAACGGATCACTCTGCCAATCGGATAACGACTAGTCGTCGACGGTTTAATCTAATACAAACATTAGGCGCTACAAATCGTTAATTGTCACGCGAGGAATACCATGTCGAGACGCGTTCCGTAATTAGGCAGCATCGAGACGATATCGATCGCGCAGCAACGGTTTCCACGTCGTGCACCGTCGAACGCTGCCGCTTGATGCAGCTTGGAAGAAGCGGCTTCTTGAGAGTCACGATGCGACGGCGGGAATGATCTACGAGCGTACGATCGATCTGATCTGATGCCATGAAAGAGCTTCTAGAATTCTTCAACTTGGCTTCATTTATAATGAACGTAAACACTGTTGCTTCCTCTCGGCGTGCTCGCAGTTATAACAAATAACTTACGATCGGCGATAGATGGAAAGTGAGTCGGAAATGATTTGAGACTTAGATAATACTATTGAATAACAACGATATGATTAAGTTAATATAGAAATTGATGTTATAATGTTGTGACTGTATAATTACTTGACTAAATGTTAATTTTACATAAACAATTTTATTAATATTCATAAATATTCTTCATCAAGAAACATCAACCGTAATTACGGGCAGAACGTTTTCGAGTTGCGTTTCTTGATTTATCGAACCATGTTGCTTACGAAGTAATGCAAAATCGAGGCCGATTCCAGCGGGAGTGAAAATTAAAAATCATTAATTTTCCTAATGGACTCGGAGAAATGACTCCCCCGTCTCTCATCGTGTTAGAGTACTCTCGAGAGCTAGTGCATTTCCTGCCGTCGATGTTGCTTCCATATTCACCTACGTCGATTGACTTGAACACTACGAAGAAGTGTGTACAGTAAGAATAAAAATCTCAGAGCGAAAATCGGCAGAAAAGGGAAGTATGTGCACACATAAGAGGGATTGGAACAGGAGAATTGTGAAGAAAACGATGAGTAGAGAAAGAGAGCAATGCATTAATGATTAAATATGATTTCGTCTATTATATGCATCTAATAAAATATATTATATATATATATATATATATTAATAATTGGTAGGCACATTATATTTTTCTTGTAATTAATATTGCCTCGAATAAATACGACGATGTGGCGTGTGTGAACGACTCGACTGAAACGGAAATACGTGCGGTGTAGGAGTAAAAATTCAAAGAGCAAAAAACGAAAGGAAAGGGAGGAAATAAAGAACCAACGTTAACTAGGAGTTTTGCTGCAAGAGGGTCGGTAGTGTCGCAACCGGGAGACGGAATATTGAGTGAGAAAAAAGAGGGGCGATATAAAATCCGCCCCACAATGGGCCGAGTAATCCTGTCGTGTCGTTAACCAACGTGCGTTTGCTAATAAGTCATTAGGGGCTGTACATGCGTGTGCATGTGCGTGTAGTTGTTGCCGCGACGAGTTACGATTTCGCACGCAACGCAACGCAATGCAATGCGTGCGTGCGCGCGTGGATGCATGCACGTGTCTGTTCGTGGTAGGTATCCCTCGCGAAAGGGCTGCGCATCTTGTTAGCAACACCCCTGGCGTTGGACAAGGGCCTCTTTCACCCTTCGTTCTTCTTCGCCCTTTTCCTTCATGCCTGCCTTCTGATTCCTCACTGCGAATGATTATATATATATATATATATATACGTGTGTGCACGTCGCCCACGCACTTTCAGCTCACAAGCTACAATAGGGGCTGATGCGTGAACGAGTCTCGAAATGCGTTTGTACGCATTTGCGCCCGGCGAACCTTGCAAGAAATGACGACGGAGCGCAATTTTTACCGCGTCGTACGCATATGTGACATGCTCGCGGTCTTGCCTTGTTAAATGCGGCAGAACGAGTGGCATCGTGCCGAGTCACCGTATTTCTAGTACGGTAGGTTAGTTAAGCTCTCTTTCAGCTGCCGACGTTGAATTTACCTGTACGCTCGATGAACACAAATAATTTGCGTTTAAGCTGCGCAAGATTGCGCGAGATCGTTTGCAGCAGTCACGTGCTGCGAATTCCAAACCGCGAAACTTCTACGTTCTAAATATCATTTTGTAAAACACACAATGTGCAAATCCTTGAATTTAATAACAAATTTCAATATTTTACGATTAAGTTTTATTACAATCTTTTGGTATTTATTCTCATATGACGAAAATGATTTATATTGCTGCTTATAATCACGTATACAATAATTTTTCTATTTATTGTATCTCGTAATAGCTATTTTTGATCTTCATCATTCTTTTCATCCTAAAGAATGAGCATTAGATGGTAATAGCATTAAGTATGACAACACGGCAAATTATCGATCTCTTATGGGATAAGTATTCGCGATAATGTTGCCTTTTCACTCTTGAACTCGGAAGATATTACGCGTTCAACTACGTGGCATACGGATGAAATTTATCTAACACTCTTATAGCTATTTATATTTAAGGCTTGTCAAGATTGAGATGATTAATGATGCCATCGTATATAATTTCGTTGTCTCCTAACGTCTAGGCCTCAGCATAATGAAGGCCTTAGTCGGACACTACGATTCATTATCAAAATTATAGTCTTACAAGCGTTATACTTCCCGCACAAAGTATACACGAAATAAAACAAGCTGTGCGGCGTATTAGCTTCGACTCTCGCTTTAACGCTAGAGCGTCGCTTTTTGTCGTGTTTAAGTTTTACTTACAAGCGCTTTACCATCGCGCAAAGTAGCTCGTTCAATGGCGATATAAATTCCGGCGATCAACGATGATTTATTATCCCAGAAACTTGCTCGAGAAGATATAAGCAGGAGAGCAGTTCTTTGTCAATTACGACAGTATGTGTTATTCAATAAGTATAATTTACTTTTCGTTCGCGAATTAATTTTTCTTTTTCTTTGTAAAAAAGAAAAGAAATATATTTTTTGTTCTATTTTTTCGTAAACGAAATGTTATCTAAAACTTCTAATAAAAATGACAGCTGTGTTATATCGCTGTTAAGATTCTTATTCACTTACTACTATCTTAAACTGTAATGTCACAAACGAGAAAATATACAATAAAGATTTTTGCAAATTATATTCGAATAGAAATATTTTTAATAAAACAACATTTGCAATCGATAGAGTAGACTTATAAAATATAATCGAAAATTGTCTTTTCGATTCGAAGAGTAATTAAATCATATTTATATTTCTGTATACTCTAATTTGACAGTTTATCATAGCTGTCAATGTAGTTTATTTCATTTTAATTATACATACTCACATTACCAAAAATATGATTATTTATTATAATTAATACAAAAAAAGAGTTTTAGACATTCTTACAAGTCAGTTTTATTTATTGTAAGTATTATTTTATTGAATATATGTATTTTTTACGAAAAATGTTATTGTATAGTTTTTCTGATTTTATTATACAATTTGAGATAATAGTAATAATGAGTGAACAGAAAGTTTGAGTGGATAAAAAGGAAATAATCTTTATATTATAGTTTAAACAGTATAAAGAATATATTATGCTAAAGAGTGTATATTTTTTATATTTTCCCAAAATGAAGAAAGTGTTACATATTGAAACACATAATATTTTCGTACTTTCATCTTTGTACTAAAACGAATATAAACTAAACTAGAACTATTTTAAGATATCAAGAGAGAGATCTTAATATTCTACCGTATAATAATAACGGTAATTGCCATCCATTTCGTAACGTATTAACAATGGATATTAAAAGAAGCAAGATCAGGGTCGAGTAAGATTCGATGTGGCTTCGTCGCATCGCGCTGTGTAGCTTGTTCTATAACGGTAAGAGCCGAAGGCGGACGAGGGGCGGAATATGAAGTCCCGAAGGTGGCGGGAGGAGCTGGATTGCCTTTGACTCGAAGTGGACCTGCTTGGTTAGTGCAGGTATTTACTAGATGCCTGTATATACATACATATACTCTCCTCTCTCCAACAACGAGCCGCTGTACGGATACTGCCGTACTTGCACTGTTGGAGCCTATCCGCCAAGAAGAGCGGCCGCATAGTTCGAAATTTCTTTCACCTCGGGCTTGACAAGACGTCGGTTGCCGTTGCGGAGTTTGCAGAGAGTGCCGAGGCTGCTTCATAGACGGAGAAGCGCAAGGCGCATTGCGGGACCGAGAGTGCACTCCGTGTCGCCGCCTTCGATGGAAAAAACGCGGCGCATTAATCATCCCGGCGGAAAACTAATGCGTATTAGCGTGAATTGAATTTACATATCAATAATGCAGCAGCACGTGCGCGAATGCGGAGAATCGGTACACAGAGAAACGCAGGATTTACGGTTAATATTGACAAATGGGTTGCTCGAACGAGCGAAAGAAAACGCACTTGGATTTATCGGTCATTATTCACACGGATTATTGCGGTGTACGCTTTAAGTCGCTACCTCCGTTCAAAGGGGTTGCGGAAACTCGATGGCCGTCACAGCGCACATGGTACACAAGTAAAATGCCAGGCTTTTAACATTGAAATCTCCTCACGCTGCGAAAATGGCACCGTCACTGCGTTCACCGAGTGATTAGAAATCATTCTTAAGGATTTATTGGTTATTGTTCACGACAGGAGCTGTAAACTGTTCCGCAAAAGGTGCTTAAAATTTCCCCACGATGCTGCAATTTCAGATAGTATCACCGTTTGTAGCGACATAAAACAAATCGCTGTTGAATAATTTGGATTAGCTAACTCGGACCTTTCATGAAACAATTACATCATTGTCATTCTGCTTTTATTGACCATCTATCACTCTGCTGCGCCTTATCGCGATTATTGCAGGACATGCGTAGTCAAATAAATAACGTAAATTCTTGTATTGAAATATTATATAAAATCCTTGTATGGTAATTTGTATTTGTCTAGTACAGACGAAAATAAAGACATTCGATTTTATAGCAATAACGTACAGTGTTAACACTAAATAATTACATATATATGTCATAAAATATTTATACATTATAATCAGACGTGCCAACAGTGTATGGGAGGCATTCCAAATACAAATTTTACATCACGCGCATCGCGTCAGGATTTATAAACGCTCGTCGGCTTTTGTAAGAAAGTCGTAAATTCTCATCCAAGCCTGTGCGTTACCACCGCAGTGAATTCAAAAAATGCGTCGGCTCGCGAATGCAACCCGCGACGGCGGCGCGGCGGCTAAGGTTACCGCAAGTGACCTTATCGGATCGATCGAACTTAGCGAGTTAAATCAACGAGGCATAAAATAAATTCACCATAGAAACACACCATCGTCACGGAATCCACGATGACTCTATATATCCCTTCGACAAATAATTACTCGCATCGCCGCACGATGTTGAGAAATGAAATAATTCATTATTCACTACATCGAAATCGCGATACACGGCGTGTTCCATATATGTCGCATAGTTATCTGGCAAAGTACTAGTAAATCACTTGGCTATTGGTATCCACCCACGGTGAGAGTGCGATGCACACGCGTAGTAACGTGATCGTATCATTTGCCATTGAGTTTCGCCATCGGGACAGAATACGCTGATTATACTGATTGTGAGAAATAAATTTGAATCAATTTTTGTTTCTCAACAAGTAATATGGGTGTTTCTTCACACTAAGAAAGAATATATTTTTCAACAAATTTCATCACTCTTTAATTTTTAGAAACTTCACTTTGAATATCTTATGTACCTAACAACATGAATTTGTAATATTGTAACCGGTGAAAAGTATAAAATATTTCTAACTGCAAATTTATATTATTAAGTACAAAAGCAATTATTTTGTACATAATACAATATTAGGATAAAATAAAATGTTTTTTCCATGTGGAAGAAGAATTATTTTCAAATTGTTATATCTTCACTACTATACTGAAAGAAAAGATTGATTGAATATGGCATAGCATTTTTAATTGGTTGCAACAGCCAATTTTTGGTTGCGTTAACCTATCAAAATCCTATACTGACATTGCGGATAGGCTAACGCAACAGATTGACTGCTGCAACAAAAAATTGGCTACTGCAGCCAATTAAAAATGCTGTGCCATATTTTATCTAAATGACTGCAGCAGTCAATCTTTTCTTTCGATGTACACAAACAAAAAACCGCACCGAAATAAAACGAAATGCATTTTACAGCTAAAAGTTGATACTTTCGCAAAGTATTATAGAAATTAAAAAAAATCTGTTGTCAATTCTGCAATACGTTATGAAAACCCAAAATCATCAGTTTTGAAAAATCTCTATTTCAAAATTTGAAAGTGACGAAATTTTTGTAACACCCGATTTAATGTAATCGACTTATACGAGGCTAGTACAAATTCTAAGCGCCAGCAACATGCCGATGTAAGTGCAAATTACATCGGCATCATTGCCAAGCGAAATGCATGTAGTATAACGGGAAAATTGTAGAAGACTCGAGAAACGCGAATGTGCACTACGATGTGGATGGACAAGGATTTAAGTAAATACTTTATAATTTTAAGATCCGACAGCAAAACTAAATTCAGTCTTGAACCTCGAATATCCGCAGTCGTGTTATATTTATAATTGTACAGTCAATATCAACTGTCTCAGTAAATTGAATAGAATTTCTAAAGATACCTATAGAATTTTAATGTTTCATTCTTCTAATATTAGCTGTAGAAGCAATGCTTCGGTACATTCAAAATAGTAAATACGATAAATACAACAGTACATTCAATCCAACTAATAAATTGATAATGTTGCAACAATTCAAGAAAGTAACGGTATAACATTCGGAATCGAGAAGAAATTATCAACAGAAAAATGTTCAAGTAAAATGTTTTATCAATAGTGCGAATGTACATGGAAAAAAAAACGGTTGTAAAGTATTTAAAAATTTAGTTAAATACAGATTTAAGAATAATTTTGTTTCGACCATTAAAATAATTATGTAGGACTTTTTTTGCAGCATTATTCGTTATGCTGGAATCTTTTGCATAATAATTTTGATGATCAATTCAACAAAATTCTAGATCCGTATCTAGTTAACTTTTTAAAAATCGTTCTTTCCGTGGATATAAAACAATGTCGTAATTATCAGAAGTGAATTCTTTCCAATAATGGCATCCATAACATATAACTACCTTCTCCTTTTTCCTTCGCTTTTGCTAGCGAGTGATTATTACTCGCGTCAGCATCCTCCCCAGGATATCGCATCGTCGTAAAAGTACGAGCATCCCTTCGCGATGGGGTGGTACGTTTGTACTTTTATAGGGTAGAAATTGTTCGGCGACACGATCCGCGTAACAGTTATACCGTCGTAAGAAATTACACGTCGCCAGGCTTGTCGTTCTAACATTTCATAGCTATCGATACGCGTTAGCTATAGATATATCATTCCTTTGTTGCTTGTGACGCGGGAAGAGAATGGAGGAACTCGTCGATCGGATCGACTGATCGAGCGGCTCGTGTCGTTAAACTGTAAACTTGTAACTGGAATCGCATCTTCCTGTATCCATTCATCCGACAGTTACGCTCGAGTTATCGCTCGCTCGTGCGCGTAAAGTGAAAGTATGCTCGTTTCGCTCATATGTCGCGCTTAGAATGTGCGGGAGATAAACACATTCACAATCTATCCCCCATAAATTGTGCACTTTCTCTGAATCACAGATACCTTGGAGCGAAAAGAATATAAATTTTTTTAAATCAAGGGATTAATACTTCTTGATTAAAACTGATTAAAAGTTATGAGATTCAGAGAATTTAATTCTAGAAAAATGAGAATTATTTTGATTTACTTTAGAAAAAACTTATTACGCGACAAAAAAAGTTTTTAAATTTAATTATTAAAACGTATAACGTTAATAAATGAAAAACATAAAAAATATAATATTTAATTTTTAATTTGCTGAAGAATTTATAATCGAAAGAATATTCGAGATTTTTGTGCAATAGTTTGTATCATATATAGATATAATTATACATGTATAAATACATGAGTATATATTTATTTCAAAAGAGAGAATTTAGAATGAAGTTATTTTTCATATGTGGCGTACGGAGAGCTCTCCTACAAAGGAAATATGATCCTGAACATAAGGAATTGTGAATCATGCCGGGTTTATTAAAGATCTCAGTTATGGCGAAATATAACGATATAGCAATTAGCTAATCAATATCCATAAATTAGTTTTATAGTCTAAAGCGATGAAGTAAATTAACCAGAGTGTCGTACCTTCGCGGCTATCTCACGGAATGTAGTCATTTACAAATGGCCGACACATTAATTACCCAACCTGCTTGTTAAATTGTTTATTTATTAAGCCGTTTATTCCGCGTCATCGCGGTCGATTAAACACGTTCTCGTGGGAGTTTCACGGGTGAAAATCGTGTCGCAGGTAACAGTATATTCTATATTCCCATCACGCGTTACGATTGAAAAAGATAAATACAAGATCAATTGATGGATTTATAGGATATTCAATCAACAATTCCAAGATCCAGTAATTACAGTTATTCTCCGAGTTAATGTCGTGTAATTATTTCAGGAGCGTAATCCCTCGTTAATAAACGACCGACGTATTTCATATAGTATCGTTAGAGATTCTTCGCTCATCTATCTATTATCTATAAACTTGCTTTAACCCTATCAACTAAAGCATGTATTCGATTAATATCTGTGCCCGAATCGCTGTTGATAAGATAAGGTGTGGTCGAGAAAGCGGAATTCTGATATCTCCGCATACATGAACTTTGACTCGAGAGGGATAATATATGGATCATTAAATGCGATTTATTACGACAAAATTTTGTGATTATTTCTAAACCTTTACAAGATTCAGTTATTTCTATTATATTTTACATCCAAATCGCCATGCGGAAATATTCACACTGCAAAAAAATTAATATTTGTAGTTTTCTATTACGTTTGATATTAATGCCCATGTTGTTTTTTTTACATATCTCGCAACGACTGATTCGGCCTTATATTTATGCCGCCAGGGTATTGTATATTCGTTAGCACTTAAGGGTTAATTGCGCTCGCGAAATTATTTATGAAATCAGCCTGATCGTTACATCAAGGTAGCACCGGTGCGGTAATATGTATATAGTACAATTTTGTTGTAAATAGTCCCCACGGAAATAACTCATGAATAAATTACCGAAAATGGCAATGTCGCATTACCGTTAATATATAATATACCGCTAAATAAACGTTTAATTTGACATAACTGACAGCGAGACTAGCGATGATATACTGTACAAGTGTGATCGCGTAAATCACAAAAAAGTTCGCCTGTGTGTTTCAGGCGCCTCCTATATCAATTTTCAGGCTCGATTATCGCGTCGTTAGCTTTAATTACGTTGCTAAACGAAACTCAATTAACAACTATAATCTAATGCGCCGTTCCGCACCGATATTACGGCAAAAATAATATTTATTTCACCCACGACGATGCGCCCGGGATAATTATAATAATACGCCGCCTATCGCATAAGCCTTATACCTCATTCGTTACTTCATCGCGTTTATCCACGATGATTAATTTCGCGTCATGAGTATCCGCGCCGCACCGGGCCGAACACGTGTTGGTATCGACAGTTCGAATGAGCGGTGGCCGGGGTTGATTGCGGAAGCACGGCATAATCCTGAACACGTGCACGTACAAACCTTGACCCTCTGACCGGAAGGGATGATGCACGAATGCACGAGACACGTCTGCCCCGGTCTGTCCCTCTCCTCCGACTCGCTCTCCAGAATACGTGGGGTTGCGAGATAACCGGAAGGCTCGGGGCCAGATGAATGGCCATGAGCGTGGCTGGTGTAACCGAATAATATCACTCATCGCTGGCGATTAGCATAATTCAATGATTCGCAGAGGGCGATACTGCCGCATTCATCCCCGACGGAATCGCTTTAGATCGTTCGCCGGCACGCCGCGCCTTGCATACGAACGAGAAGCTGCTGTTTGACTGAAATAGTGAATACGTATTGTTCCGCGTATAATTTCGTCAGGGTAAATTTGCGTATTGCAAATAAAATGCTCTCTGTTCAGAAATAAAAATATGTTTCGCTCATATATTTTTAGGAACAGCGTAATACACTGTAATGTCGAGCATGACTTTTATAATTAATATATGAATTGCCAAATAGTTGAATGTGCATATATTTATTTCGTTAATATTTATATCAAATGCTCTTTCAATCGATTTAAAGTACAAAGAGAATTTAATAGTAAAAATTGATATAAAAACTAAATTATATCTCGTAAACGTACGATATCAGATATAAAATTAAATTTATGAGAGAGGCCCGTCCAAGACATTTTTAATTACTTGATTTTCCTGTATTTTTCATTACCTATAAAAATCATTAAGTAATAACTCTATCAATAATAATTATACCAGCATTCAAGCAGGACAGGTAGTTACTAGCCACAGCCAGTGTCATCAAATAATATCACTCGGGGGTCACGATTAGCATAATCCAATGATGCGCAGAACGACCAACATATTTATCGTCGGTGAGATCGTTTTCACTTTGAGCGAGCCACAGCATCGGCCAAATATACGAAGTTTCGGGACATTAGGCGCATTATTACGCGACGGTGCCAGCCACCAAAAGCGGAATAGATAATATATCGTCGCTCGCGGGGCCTCGGGCCCCTTAATGTACCGTGCGGCATAATGTATATGGAATGGTGCTCCCAGACATCGGGGGCGGGCGAACAGACGGAGTACACCAACGGGTTATTTATTGATTTATGTGAATAATCAGGTTTGAAAGCGCCTTGTCGAGCGTTAAGGTTCTTTTCCGGCCAGTAGTCGTGCGCCCCTTTTTTACCCCCTCGCACTTTTTCTCGCACCGTTCTCTCCCTCCCCTTAAGCGCGAATAAATTATACTTTAGTGCCTATTTCGTGGTGTGCAAGATTCTGCAAGGGCATGAAGAAAAGAAAAAAAAAATAGAGAAAGAGAGAAAAAGAGGAAGTCAAAAAGCACGCGGAAAGGAAGATCGAGACGGCGCGGCGGAGAAGAGGGAGCACCGAATCAAAGAGCATCTCCGATTTTGGCTTGAAATTATTACACTCGTCCGCGGAGAGCACCGCGTTTTCTGGACATGTGTAGGTACACGTCTACTTGTCCTCTTCTCCCTGTTTCCCCCTGCCACCTCACCTGCCAAGCTCTCTTCTTGTCGCTTTTTTCTCTTCGCGTCATCCTGGCTCGCTCGCGTTCCACGCGCATACGAATTGTGGTTAGCGGTTTGTCTCGCTTCACGGTCTCTCCGAAACGAGGAAGGTAAGTAGAAACTGCTTATAACGACTCGAAAGTAATCGGTCGCCCCGCGGCAAGGGGCCGAACGGGGCCCACGCAGAATTTTGGGAGAGAGGAAATGACCGTCGATTGCATTAAAGGCATGATTTTACGAGGATCGTGGAATTTCTTTAATGTCCCGATAAATGATCCCTCTCGCGCGAAAGTGGATTCAATCTAGATTATTCTAATAATACATTCAATTCAAGTTCAGTATATCATGCACTAAAAGACAGTCATTTATTTCTCAATCCTCTATCCGCAATGTGAAATTTTCATCCCAAGTCCGCAATCTGAGTCTTCAAACTTTAGTACAGATTTTTATATTGTTCTGAACTGCATAAAAATCTGAAAAAGATTTGAATACTTATAAAAGCTTCAACAAATTTTTACTATTGTAAAAGTTATATTTTACTTATTTTCACAAATTTAAATCATCTACCAGAATTCATCACCTATCATAATAAAAAAATCAACTGTGTTTTTAACATTAAGTTTAACATTATCAATAAAGGGTTAAATATTTATTAGTATAAAAAAAAGTGAAAGGAAACATGTATAGTTATTTATAATTAATGCTATTTTAGAGAAATAGCATTCATTGCTATTTTCAGATTGGTTTTGTATTATTATTATCGAATAATCATACTCTATCTTCTGTATTTACATTCATTATTTAAATAAGTAATTAAGTTATTGAATGCTTATGAACATGAAAAATTCTATTAAAGTATATGAATATTATCGACATTTATCAGAAAGAATCTCACAATGATAAAATCAATTATTATACTCGTATAAGGTTATTAATTATAGCGCACGGAATGCCATCATTTGGTACATATTAACACATTTATTTTTGATACAGAACTAATATAGAATTAATATTATCAAAGCTTGAAAATTGTACAATTAAATAATATGACATTTCACGCATCAATATATTCATTTTATTGTTGTAAACAGCTGTAAAATACTTTTTGGAAATATATATTGTATTTAGATATTATTCCAGGAATTTTGGTTTCATAACAATAAAAATATTTCGTTTAATATGAATAAAATTGAACAAAAAAATCATACAAGTTATTTTTACGTTATTTTCTTAAAAAAATTGAGACATTACATAAAAGAGGTACTGAAATCTGAAACAATAATTTCGGGTTATAAATAATTAGTCCGTTCATACATTGCTTCCTAGCTGTCACAGCAAATTGTAATTATTATTTAAAAATTATTCCATTCCTTCTTTATAAAAGTTTTAAAAATCAAGCAACATAATTTATTATCTTCGACGACGTTAACGAGTTCTCAAAGTAAAACGTGCACGATATACCACAATAAGTATATTCGTCAAAAATTAATTTGGAAAGCGACAACTATAGGATATTCGCGGTGAAATATAGAATGTAAATTTATAAAACGCTACATATTTCAGAGCAGCAATGGTCCTGGGCGACGCGTGGCCTTTGTAATGTTTATTTTTTGTTACATACGTCGTGCTTTATGTACAACAGTCATCGCGCTATCATTATTATACATTATCACTCGAGTAGACAAGATGTGATATGATCCTATCCCTATCGTCATTATTCCTCTAAACGCAATCACTGTCTATGAATAGTTAGCGTTTATTAACTCACCTGCAAGCAATTTACTTTGCAATTAATGATTCGACAGGGACAGCTGATTATCAAAGTAGCTTTTTATGCAATTTACTCATGTAAAGCGAGAATTAATGCGAATCGAAAACTATAAACTGTTATTTCGATTTGATTATTTACTGACCATAATTCACTCAACGCTTCCAGCCAAATACTTCGTATTGCTCTTTAAATCTTTCACCGCTTTAAAGGAAAATTGTTCATTACCGTGTTTCGGAATTAAACGTGCGATGTAGTGCAGGAATTGCCACAGCAAATGCTTCAGGTAACGAAATGTTGTCATGTATCGATCGTTAAACAATTCTCGTGTGTTTTGTGGAATTGTAAACGTACCTATTATTGGGAGCATTATACAAAGTACCGTGCGACTATCGTATTCTCGTCATTAGCACGTCATAATTAAGCTTATTTCCGCGAGTATTGTGTTATTTATGTGCAACTGAGGAACTTAATTGGAGAAAGACAGTATCAAGAGATGATATCATAGAGCAACCATGAAGAGAGAGAGAGAGCGAGAAAGATTTATTACTCATATTTTATTCGTACAATTTATTATTTTTATTCTGTTTGGCTCAAAGGAATGATGTGTTTTCAACGTAATATTAGATAGGACGATCAAAATAAAATTATGTTCGAAATTTCATATCGATTTTCATTAAATGGGTGGTTTGTCAAAGTTCTATACACATATTTAACCAAGAGATTTTACGAGTACGTATAATAAATAAAACTCTGCGAAATTAATGAAGGCTTTTCGTGCATCTCTCTTCTTCCTTTCACCGTTCTCTACACATTAAAGAGAAAAACGTAATTTTCGCGGGTTTGCGCGATTCGTGGAGTTTGCGAAATCGTCGGACAACGTGACGGCACACGGTGTGCAAAGAGAATCAGAGGAAGCCAAAGTTAATGAAATGCAAACGAGCGTAGGAAGTGGCTGGTTTGCGTAGAGCGCGGCTGGCTATTAACAAGCGCAAAACAAATGCGTGAACAAATAAACGCGGAGATACCGCGAATAAAATAGTAGTTCAATGGTTCCTCTTTGTCGCACGCGTCCTCCTCAACATTACGTGATCCGTGATGAGGAGGACGGAGGAGCATGAGTGACGAGACGAGGTAATCCGAGAGGGTGGTGACCGATGCAGCGACCAAAAGAGAAAATTAATAGATGGATATTTATTAAATTGAACCGCGCGCGCGTTCTGAAACGCTCGGAAGCGAATCGGTATTTGTTCATTGTCTCGCCCATTTAATTGCAAACATCAATATGTTTTATTTGACGTCTCACCCTCTCTTCGCGGGTGTACCACCCTCGCGCCGTTCCCCTGGAAATGCAGAATATCCATAATTTTTTTTCTCTTATGCCGTTACACTCTGCCGTGCGGCCAAAACGTGCTGTCCGGAAATTTAACGGGCTTATTTGACCCGATCAAACATTTGTCCGCTCGTTTGGAGTTACTGTCGAAAAGGGGCTGATTTTTTGGTTTTAAAGGCAAACGTTAAAATAATAAATCGAAATTGGCCGGATGATTAATTTTCTGTCTCTACCACGCTTCCTTCTGATCTCGTTTTAAAAAAAAATAATTTATACGAGTATATATATATTGCTCTGCAATAGGAGGAAATTAAATTTTAAAGATATTATATTAATCACTTTGTTCTACTCTCTCCACCGAACGAGTGTTATGTTCACGATCACACGAAAGCCTTTCTCTTGATATTTGAAGACTCACGTCCTTCGATTGTACGCCAACGCAACGGCGCTTTGTAGGCGGATATTTTTATATGGAATGCCGATTTGCCGGTCAATCTATCCAATTTTCTTATACAACCAACGTGTAATCTTTGTGGTAATTTCTTATAATTACGCATGGCACCTTTCACTCCCGTTCCTTTTCGATTTGGGTGTAATCGTCTTCTTAATGTGCGATTACAATCGGATTACAATCATTATTAAAGCTCTCTCATTATTACACGGAATGAACGATTTTGCTGAAGTATTTAAAAATTCTGCAGATATAGATTTGAAAATCATTTTATTGGATTATCAAAATAATCATGTAGTACGTCAAACTGGTTGTTAAAATATTAAAACTTTGTAACATTGTTCATTATGCTTTTAAATCCTGTAGTATTCTCACAGATAATACGAGTACGTATATATGTATGTGCTTGAGTAGACTTGGAGTATAGGACTTCTCGGCACTACTTTTACCTCTTTTTAATAGTCAAAGTGAGCAATTATTATGTGAAGTGAGTCTAATTATAGAAGCCTGTGTGGTGCAACACAACATTATTTTCAAATCAGGCACATATCATGGAATTATTCAGATTCCAGTCGGAATTATTCCGTTTTTCCTAGAAAACACGATAAAAATCTGAAGAATGATTGAATAATTCCGCGACCAGAATCCATTTCGAATAATTCCATAATACGTACCCTGTATCTATATACCTAAATATTTTAAATATTTGAACAAAATCATTCTTTCCATACAGAGATCTCAGAATATATAATAATAGCAAGCAGATTATATTTAAAAAGTATTTTGCAGACGTTCGTTACTGGGCTCAGATAAATTCGATAACCAGAAAATAACATTAAAAGGAATAGAATATAGAAAGTTTTGATTTAGACCGTTTTTTCTTTATACTTTGTATTGCAAAAAAACAAGCGAAATCTAATTAGAAATAGAATTATTATTAATTAAGAGATTTAAGGATTGTGGACAATTATAATCAATCGTTATTCTATACGCATTAATTCTTTTTAAGCTACTTTTAGTGAAATATTGATTTAATGTATAATTATTTACATAATTTATCTTATACCATCGAATTTTACTATAAATTTTTATATCATTTGCAATAATCTTTCATTTTTAATAATACTATGCGGATTAAATAAAATCTTAACTAAGAGGATCTTTCTATTTCCATTATTCTCGTCATCGAACACTACAAATTCCATCGAAATATCTGATACTACGTTGGGTTTTATTTAGGGATTAATATGAAATTGCATGTGTGCTTGAAGCTTAAGATTATCTCTCTGTTAGATTTCATAAATCCATCGAATACCAGTAGCAATGCAGCGCGAGAGGTAATACAATATAAAAAATACTGAGGGAATCGAAGAGATTGGGAAACGCGAGGGGCATCAAGATATTCGAAGTTACCGTGGAAGGTCTTGCGCGATGACGTTGCCGACTCCTATTTCATGTCATTTTCATAAATTAAGCCTTATATCAGAGGGCCCAGACGCGAGACCACGCGGCCGTAACTTCGGGCATTACAATAATAAAGAGCCGGGTTAGGCCCGGCCAGAAACGCGCGCCCGAGACGAGGAGGGGTCGCCGTAAGTTCGGGACATTTCCATAATCCGGCCGCGATGGTACCACCCGGTGCCCAATGAAAAGCTCGACTTTACGCGACACGCTGGACCCCGTATTCGTGCAACCCTAAGTGTTTGCGAAACGCGTGCCTTCTCTCCACTTCTAACGATTTGTCCCAAACTCGAAATTTATGCCGTTCGAAAGCGCAGTGTTGAACTTTAGTTCACGAAGTGGTACATTGATTTGTACAAGCGAGTGTACCTTTGTGATAACAAGTTATGAATAGTAGCGGAAAAAGACTTCGTTTCACATGTAATTTGAATAAACTATTATCGATGAACAACGTTGTAAATAAGTTTCCGTTTACATAATCGAAATTAATAGCCCGTAAAAATAATCCTGAAATATCTGAGAATGTTTGCAGTATTTTCCATATCAAGTATCTTCTGTTCGTAAATTTTATTTCTAACTATAAAACTTTTATATCGAAATTATCCGGGGAAAAAATAATTCTTGCAGGCAGATATTTTAGAATTTTCTCAAGATCCAAGTTCTAGAGGCTACGGTTTTAGTAGAATTTGATTATAGTCCTCCCGTCTTTAAATGGTATCTTCCTTCGTTATTTAATCTTGACGGAACCACACTCTGACCGATTGGATATGCATAATCCTTCTCTTTACGCGCGATACATTATCGAGGTCCAGAGAATTTTTTAAACATAAACCTTCGTTCGAGCTACGATCGGACGGAAAGGCGGGCGCGAGAAAGAGAAAGAGAAAGCCACTTCGAGATATTCGATTTGTAATCTTGTAGCACAAGTAACTTACTACCGCGACAGTACAATAGGCGTTACCATGGCATTACGTCTCTTAGCAAGCGAAATAGACGGCGCGCGACTGCAAGTACAGTTAAATCAATTAAGGACTCTCGACTCTGTGAAAGCAGCTATTACCGAACAGCTATGTATGCAACGTCATGTAGAAACACGTTGCTACGAAACGAAGTTACGCGTGGGTACTGAAATGAATGTTTAATTAAATATCTGGATCAAATATGTCACTTAGCAAATTTCTTTTTTATACAAGCTTGTCTTTTGTAATGTAAATTGTGAGGACAGAGCTTATAAAATACATTTAAAAAATGATTGCGATTAAAATTTGTTTTCTAAACTACTCAAAGCTTCTGGAAAGAACAATTTTGCTGAAATATTTGAAAGTGTAGCTACATACAGAGATCTGAAAATTTTAATGAACCATCAAAATAATTATGTATATAATTCAAACATATAGCTGCAACAAATTTCGATATTCTCTATTGATTATTTTGATATTCTATTATTTTGTTAGTTTTACGAAATTATTTTATAAATACTTTGATATTTTGACAAAATCAGATTAATGAGAGAAAAAATATATAATAAAAATTCTTGCAAAATATATTAAAATAGAAATATTTTCCAATAAAACAATATTTGTATTTGACAGAGTACACTTGTAAATGTACCAAAAACTTTCCTTTTATTCCAGAGAATAGAATCAAATCATATTTATCTCAATTCAATAGCTGTCATATAGCTTGTTTCGTTTTCTGGTTAGACACGATTCAATTTTAAATATATAATTATTTATTGATTACAATACAAGGGAAGTTTTCGGTATATTTTACAAATTTATTGTATCGATTGTAAATATTATTTTATTAAAAATTAATTTAATATTGTTTGCAAAAATTGTCTTTACATGTATTTTTATGGTTTTTTTTACAATCTATAATAATTATAAGTAGGCAGGATGAGCTTTAGGATTAAAAAATTATTTATACTGAAAGAAAGAAAAAATATTTGTTAATTAAATATTTTTGAAAACCTCTTCAAAGTTAGATATTTATTTTACACATGGAGTAGAAAATTAACTTCGCAAATATTTCTTTCCGCTAGCAGTATTATTAAACGCAACGGTCCATATTCCGATCACGTCACATGAATCACCAACGGCCGCATCGTTTCGCGTTTCCAGAAGGCCATAATTACATTCCACCCGCATAGCCGTCGTCCATGTTTCGGAAAGATGGGTAGCCTGCTGACGAACGATCGCAGACGGTTCATAAATAAATTCGATTGCCTTGACGATCGTCTCGAAGCCGACCAACTCTTTTCACATGACGAGTCATGCGGCGGATATGTTTGTGCACGTCTAAGTCTTGCCGTATGGCCTTCAATGGGTTGCAACCTCGTCGCGTACCCTTTAAGCGTGCCAGAACACGATGCAACGCGAATACCGATATCAGCGATGAAGGCCGAGAGGTCTTCTCCCATCAGAGAATCTTCTCGGAGCTTCTTGTATTAGCAATAACTCAGAATTATTAGCTTATCGCGACTCTTTACGCCGCACGTATGCGCGTGTACACACGTAATGCAACGCGCCACGATCGACGCAACGGAACTGCAGCATCCGGAGGAGGCTGAAGGTAAGGAGGATTGCCGGTTTATACGTGACGGCATCTGACTCGGCATTCGGCGCCGCATACACGGTCCCACTGCCCCTCACGATCCCTCGCCTTTCTCTATATACGTATGTACCGGCACTCGTGAATTTTGTGTAAGCATTTTTGAAGTGACTTCCAACGTCGCATTCTGGCGAGCGTCTTCGGTCGCTGGCTAAGCCGAGGGAAGACAGCGTGTGTCTGTAACGTCCAATATTTCCCTTCGTGTGATTTCAAGCAGAAAAGGCTGTGGTGTTCGTGCAAACTTTTTACGATGGCCTGAAAATGTGGATATTTCTATGCGGCTTTAAAATGCACAATTTAATTCTAAATATTTTCTCTTCAATAAAATCTGTTTATTAGATACTTAAAAATCTCTTGATATTCTATATAGATTTCCATTCGATTGGGAAAAAGAATTTGAAGATTTGAATATAGCGATAGAGAGTATAATTACCTTAATAAAGACAGAAATATATATGACTTTTATATAAGTGGAAAAATATGTATACAAGATAAGAAAGAAAAAAGTATTGTGTAATCAAGATAAAATTCTTACAAATTACCACGACACTGAACAAATTATGGCTTTTAAAACAATTCAATTATATAAGTGACTTATATCAATAAACTATGTATCTTTAATGCATATCTTTTTCCAGCTTAAGAAAGTATTTCGGAACCTGTCATCTGACTGTTATAATTGGAATTTATCAGATATGTATAAGTATATAGTTGAGTATCAAGATGATACGTGACACGTCATATCGAGTCGACAAGCGGTAAAGATAAAAAGGAAAGAGAAGATTCAATCATGACGTTTACGTTAACATATGCCTTTACCATATCGAGCTTTCACTTGTACTCATTCTTCCGATGTTATTGACTGTTTAATATGAATGTCAGTTCTTAATTAATTTGGTTTTATGTTGCAATCGTGCAATATTGTAAAGTATCATGCTTAGAATACGTATATTCTAAAAGTGCCACAGTCAATCTGAATTAAAAATAAAATGTTTGCAACATCTATACGTCCTCTTGTTTAAAATCGTTAATGCGCTTGCGCTAGATTAATAATAATTGTATGCATTTGCCTAACTTATGCGATAATACTCTTATATAATATAAAAATTTCACACTAGTGTAAAAAATGTATTCAATCAATAAGATGATTCTTTGTATCTAATAATATTTCTAGTGAATTTATACAATTTCCATTGTTCAAGCTAATTGTGCATCGACAAATTTGTTGATCTTGAAAAACAGTTCTAAATCAAAGCTAAAATTGTAATATTACAATTGAATTGAGCAATCAGAATTTCAAAATTGTCAAAGATAATCGACGCGTGCGCATCGCATAAAACCAACAGGCAAGGATAGATATATTAACGGCACACACACTAATTAGCTATGGCATTTTCAGTATAAATATTTTAAAGTTTTTGTTACTGTAACTTTTTCTATTATTGCAGAGTTTAATATTACTTAGTAACACTTTTGTATTTAAACGATGTTAGTTGTGCCATTTATTTTTACAATTCATAATTTCTTGAATATTCTCACAATTACACAATACTTTCTGCGGATCATGTTTAATGCAAATATCTTGCTGCGTGTACATCTGTAAACATGCATTTAGTACTATCGCACGATATGTAGCTCGACCGATCAATATTCGCCCTTTGGAAATTTTGAATAAGAGTCATTCGAGACAATCTGCGAAAAAGGTGTCATCGACATCGAAGATACGACAGAACGAAGGACTCCTGTCACGCGTAAATACGGTCTTACTTTATTTCCCACGACGTTCGAGTGGTCACGACGACGTAATCCGCATCGAGGCGCGGCCATTGTCTATGCTAACTCTCTTGACGTGGCCCCGTCGTGTCCGCCACTCAAGCTCAGACTCTCTCGACAGGCGGACGGTGGACGCGGATAGCTCTGCTTGCATCCTCGTGCGAGCTAATTGCGGCTTTGAGAGTCTGAAACGCGAAGGTTTCGCCAGTTGCCTAGGATTACCCGACTCTCTGTGTCTTAAAGGGATATAATCAGGTTTGCTAAAGCTTTCCATAATTCGTTGTTAAATGCCTCCGGGTTTATAAGCTGAATATTAAAGTAGCGCTATACAATTTTTATCCACGAGATCGTGAGTTTGAACGAAATGAAATATATATCTCAATGAAATATAATATTTAAGAATAATTTTAGAATAATAATTCCATCGAAAGTTAGAGTATAATCTCGAAAGAATCTCTTTCAATAAAAAGAGTTTCAAATTAAATAGCGTCTAACAAATGATACATGTAGATACAATTGATAAATGAAGAAAAAGATCTCTGATGAATATCCGTTTTGACTGAAAATATAAATAAAGATTATTTCCCTTAAAAGACCTATAGTAGGTATTTTACATAAGAGAGAGATATAGATATTGTTATTGAAGACACAGCGATACATTTTTAATACAAATTTTTAATAACAATATATACACTGGCTATATTTTTACGGTACAGCTGCTCAATTTTTAAATTAATCACACATTTCCTGATTCTCTCAACATTCTATTTCCATCTCGTCTTCTACGGACGCCCACTCGTTTCTCGCTTCACCTGCCTCACAGTCGCGACTTTTAATTAAGAATAGGCAACTATACGAAACTTGCCTTGCCATCCGGATCAAGAATTTTGCCAGGATACGATGAGACCAGCCGGTTATACACGTCTTCGCGGTATGAATCAGGATTAGTTTGTTCCTTAGACAGGATCGTGATTTAAGGGTGACCACACCAGCCGCCAGAGTTGCAGGAATAACTGCGTGCTCATGCGTGTGCTCACGGGCGTATCTCGGGGGAGAGATAAAAAACAAGAAACGAAAGGATCATAATAGCGTGTCGGACCGCGAATACAGCGTCTTCCTATCAAAACACGACACAGCGTTTAGCTTATTATTTATTGCTACTTATTGCTTATTAAAGCTGCAAGGGAAGCCGCGCGCGTTTCTTAACACTGTCAGTCCACGTTTTTTTAGTGCATGGACACGTGTACGAGAAAGAAGCGCGTGTTACACAAACGAGAAAAGTTAACGAACATGTCGCTATTTCTTTTCTGTCGTTGGATGATCTATGGTGATGCGCGGGCTGGATTCCTAGTTGCGCCTTCGACGATAAAATTGAAGTATAGCAGGATTAACGGAATGCCCACGCTTTGATCGTGAAAGGATCCAATCACGGATATTTTATCATAGATTACCGAAGAAATCTAGGAACATGAATTATCTACCTTTGGTTTAAATTGAATTTAAGAAGAAATTCCGTGTAAAAAATTAATATAATGTAAAAATATATAATGTAATGTAATGTAAACAATTAATATAATAATAATAATTTTGATCGCAATTAAAAGTTTGATTTAAAAATTCCAACATAATATGCTCTGATTAATTACATCATTAAGTCACTACATGTTTCAAAAATATATTCCAGAAATTGAAAGTATAGATGTCATTTTCGAGGATGTTGAAACGTTGGTGCCATCTGTCATTTTAAATGAGGAGAATGAGGAGAACGAATCTCATCAATATAACGAAGCAAAAAGTAAAAATATTTTATATATATATATAATATATAATATGATTTTATTTTGTTCATATTTTAATTGCTTATACAATAATTAAATGTTTTGAATGAAACAAAGTCTATTTCTATTTGTCCATGAAATTCAAGAAGTAAAGAATGAAATGAGACTGTGATACTCATACATGTGCTTGTAGTAAAAAAAATTTGATACCGTACGTTTTTATAACGAACTCAGCAGTTTCAGTTTTGTTGATTAAAACTTCGTTAATTAAAATATCTCATTGTTATGAACAACACCTCTACTTCGCCGGAAAACGTCGTGGCGTTCGCATAAATGCACGTCGTGTATTCGAGTTTAATTGAACAAGCCAGAAGGTTGGTTTGTATTTTCGAGTCTCTTTGGTGTCTCTCTCACCCCCTGGCTCTCTACTTTTCTCTCTTTTTTTTTTGCTTCTCTGCTCGTCTTTCTCTTCTTTTTTTATCGCACTAGAAATCGTTAAAAATTAAGTGTTCTCACGGCCTACTCATCTTCGTCGTCGTCCTCGTCGCAGCCGTTTGATCCTTCGTGATCTTCCTCCCCGCGTAAATCGAGCTTAAGTTCATTAATTTCACAAGGCTTTCGGGCTTTCGGGGCGAAATCGTCTCGACGACGAAAGGATTAAAATTACGGGCCGAGAGCATCAACGTTGCCCGAGCTAAACGTCAAATTACAATTAACGATGAAGTGGCCTCCCAGCCCCGGTCTTCGCGCAATCAACTTAAGGACCGTAGTTTGTGTGCTCCATGAGTTACTCTTCTTCGATTCTCCCCTTTTTCTCTCATGGTTTTGTGTGCTCTTCCGCGTGTGCAACGAAACTAGACGAGATAGCGGAACATTAAGGTGCTCTATGAAATGTTTTCGAATTATGTTCAAAGAGCGATTACTCAAACTATAATACATACATCGATGAATTCGTTCTCTCGTGTCTCATAATTTGCGTTAATTGGCATCACTTCTGGCGCGTTTTCAAACATTCCAGATAGAGACCAATGAAAAGTAGCGTACCATGTCGAAAAAGAATTCGAAGAAACGCCACGAGAATCCGTTGAATTATTCGCGAACTTCGCCCCGACTTTATTCCGTGCGCATTCGTCGCTCCGGACAGCCGCGATTGTCGCGAAGTCTTAAATTCTTCACGAGAGATGTAAGAATCGCTAGTCACCCCACTCGCCAGCTTTCAGAAGTTTATAGAATTTAAAGCGTTTCGTTGAAAAGGATTTCAGTATACTGTGACTGGTACTTATCATAGAGATATGCGGCGAGATATGCACCGCAATCCGTACAGTATCATCTATTGTACGCGATATGCACATCGCGCAAGATTTATAACGCGACTTTCGCTGCTACGACAAATTGGAGGCACGAAAATAAAACTCAGTCGCGTACAATTTAGTCTAAGCTTGCAGTAATTCTCTTTTTAGGCTAGCGTGCTAATTTGAGGAATAATCCGCGACTCTCGTAAAAAAATGTTTATGGCTAAATTTCTATTTTCGTTCGGGATTCTCTCGATCGCATTCGTGCGTTCTGCAGCCACGCAATGCAGAACGCAAATAGAATCCGTAAATGCCAAAGTCTAATTTTCTCAGGGAGTAACGAGCCGACTACGTCTCTCACGATAATTGACTTCCGGCCGTCTCGCCTCGCGCTGCTAAACTTTTCTGGAAATGCACGGGAGTAGTGAGGAGCGCGCGAGAGCAAAGTCTGGCGAAGACTGGGAACGAGGTGAGAAGCGTGGGTTGAACGTTTTACGGATTTCCTCTCTCGCATTCCGAGACGGAGGAACGGGACGCAGTCGGTGCTAGGAAATGCAGTTCGGACATCGTATTTCCTTTTCGCTCGACAAAAGCGCTGTGGAGCAACTTCGCAAACGCGACGAAATCCGGTCGCGCCCCTTACTTACTGTCGGTCGCCGTAATATTGTTGGGAACTTTTGCGTTCGTCAAGAGGTATTCGCTTAATTGCCGGTGGGGACGATGAGGAATCTTCGAACAAGGAACCAAGAAGACGTATTTATTTAAAGTCGCCGTATAACGAACGATAACGTTCTTGTGCAACGCCATTCAAACGTGTTTTCTATGCGACCCTCTCATCGTTCCCGACCCAGAGTTGCAAACACATTAATTATATAATACAAAACGCCCGTCTTTTGATATAGTTTTCACTATAAGAATCTTCGAAATTTTCCACGAGCGTAAGCTCATTCAGTATCCTGATGGTTTTGAAATATAATATTCGCATATCGCGTTCATGCTGCGCATTTAATTTTGTGAAAGAGCACATTAATAAGCACTCGGTACGTTCTATAGAAATCCCAGCCAATCCGGCCTGAGAACTGAGGATCTCAAAACGAATGGCTAATTACGTCACTGAGCGTTTCGCAGAAATAATATTAAGATATCATTGTTCGCATGCAGCTTCCTATATTTTAATGAATAAATGGCGTTTTCGCTTCAGTATCTTAAATACGGGCTAATGTCAATTTTAACACAAATAAAATTAAAGCATAACTAATATCTTTTAATAATTCAATCAATTCCTTCTCTTTATCTTTCTCCTCTTACAATCCTAATCCTTTTCACTACTTAGCATAGGGACTTTGTCATTCATGTTTCTCTCACGTTTCACAAGGAAATCATCGTCGGGAAAGAGGAACCGCGGTAATACGTCTGCGAAGTTGGCGAGCGACCGAAGAAACGAGCATAAGGACGGCAGGGGGAAAGGACAAGGGAACGAGGAGGACGGACGAGGGAGTTTTAAGAGACTGCGAACATGGAGGTCCCGCTGCGAGCGCGAGCTACCCGCGCCTGGGTGGCGCGTACGCGCGGTATGGGCGTAATGGGGCAACTTGTCAGCTACCGCGGCTCGTCTGTCAGAGGACGAAAGGTACACCCGGCTCCGCTACTCGCCAAGATAGGAAATGACGCTCGGTGGCAGGCGACCGCGCGCTTCCCTTTTCCTAGAGAACAACGAACCGTGCTCCGCTTCGCGCCGCTCTGAGCTCCGTATTCGTGCAGAAGACGCAGCTGATGGTACGAGGAATCGGAGCTTGATATCCTGGACACGTAGACATGCAAGGCGCCGAGAAAGAGAAAGAAGAAATACCGGCTGTGAGCGAGGAAACGTGGATCTGCTATCGCGAGACTCTGACGAGAAAACTCCCATCATACTTCACTCTCTTCCCAGAGCACGAATTCGCCGCCGTTAACAAACAACACGTTACGGCCACTAATCTTCAATGTACAATCAAAGATTGAGTTGTCGTCAGAATTGTAATTAGGTGATTTAATTGCAGAAAAAGATATCAAGATTATGATTAAGATATAGGAACAAAATAATCGAATTATTATACCATTGTAAAATAAGTTTGATGCAAATAGCACAATGAATTCTTTCTGTTTGTAAAACAAAGTTAAAATTTCTACCGAGAAGATTTATTTGTCACTTTTGCAATGTTTCTCTACAAAGTATAAAAGACGTATCGATGCTAATATTTATCGAGATTATTTAGAAAAACATGTTATATTATTTTTATCCGAGATAGAAATTCTAGATAAAACGTGTTTCTCTAAATATTCTCGATAAATAGCAGCATCGATATTTCATTTTTACCTGTATTTAGAGATTAAAATAAAAAAATTATGTTTTCTAGGCAATTCTAATGAATAATCTTGCTTGGTTTTTTATGTATAAATTAAAAATTTAATAAGATTACTCGTCATGCGTAAGATATTCAACGTGTAGTACTTTCGAGGAAATATGTATGTTTATCAGAGCGCACGGTCGCGCGGAACGATTTTGGAATGACGCACGTGCCGTGATTTACGCGTCCCAGTTGTTTAACAGCGAAATTATCGAACGTGCCGTCCCGGACAGAGCTCGCTTCGTTTCCTTTTTTATTTCACCTGCACCGTCGATCGACAATTACGCGATTGCGATCAGAGCCTGGAGCCAATAACGCGCCCGCTCGTTCTCATTTCCATAATTCACACGCGTTTCGCCTCTTCCGCGCCTCTCGCAGATCATTGGGACGATCTCGTCTGTACTCGCGCAGCTGCGCTCCCGTTACATCTGGTGCACCTACGGGATTCGCATTACGCAATACGATCCATCAGCGGACGATATCCGGAAGAAGCGTTTTGCGAATACAATCGAGATGAAGTAAGGCCAGTGGCATATAGAAAAACATAAGTAGTAAGACGTGAAGCAATAAGCAAATCAACATTTTTTTATTTGCTTACGAAGCCTTACGTTCTCCACTGTGACTGGCTGATTCCTTCACTGGTTATGTCTTACTGCTTATGTTTTTCTAGTGCCACTAACCTTAGGGCCATGGCACACAAAAAAATCTTAAGCAGTAAAACGTAAGCGGTAAGAGAATTGGCCAATCATAGTAGAGACTATAAAGGCCATAACATAAGCAATAGTCAATCCAACGTATTCTTTCTTACTGCTTACATCTTACTGCTTAGGTTCTTTTGTGTGTCGTAGCTCTTGCTTCGTCTCGATCGTGTTCACAAAATCCTTCTTCTCCAGATGTTCGCTGTTAGATCGTAATGTTGTGTAACGCGAATCTCAACGGAACATTAAAAAGGCTATGACACATAAAAAAACTAAGCAGCAAGACATAAACAGTAAACAAATCAACATTTTTTTTATTTGTTTACTACTTATGTTATTGCTTTACGTTCTTAACTGTAATTGATCAGTTTATTTATTGCTTACATTTACTGTTTACGTTTTTCTATGTGCCACTAACCTAAGCGCGCGACAATTGTCGCATGGTCACCCGATGCGAATTTCATTAGTCTTGCGCGAGTCGTTTCATCCACATCGCGCAAAAAACGTGTAAAAGCCGTTCTCGTTGATTCTCAAGAGGACGACATATACGTTCATTGGTCTACGTGTAAAACATGCCTGATCGAATCAACAAACGACAGGAAGAGAAGCAAGGATGAGGGAAAGGGTTATTTATTTTCATTGACTGAACCGATGACTATCCACGATTAAACCCGATAATCATCCCTTTACGTGCAACTAATCTTTGAGCCGACAACGACGTCACGGTTATCCAATCCATGCGCGCTCGCGTTCGATAGCGGAAAATTTCAAGGATTGGTTCCATCTCTCGTCATTTTCTCCGTCTCGTTTTCGCACGCGTGCTCGGCCATCGCTGTCATTCTCCTGCGAGTACTATGCCGTGTTACCGCGTCCGCTTGAGATGCTCGCCAACTCGAACCCGACCGGCCATAACTTCATCCTCGGCCTGGCTGACGCTAATTGGCGTATCGTGCCGTAATGCGGTCACGCCATTATCTCTACCCACTGCGAGAGACTGATATTGCATTACACCAAGTTGATCTTTCATCGTCGGCCCATTTCCTGGGCTCGGCTCGACGATTGGCCGCAGGCAGCGCGGAGCGGAGCTGCGCGCAGCGAGCGGCGAGCGGATGAACCGGAACCCAGCGACCTTGGAAAACGTGACTTTGTCATGGCCGATTAGGTGGTTCATCAACCTTGCCCTGTTACGATTCATACAAGAAAAAACGCGCCATCGATCATTAGTCGATTGCGCTAGGAATGAATAGGTTCTTGCGATAATTGTAGTGATTTAATCGAAATCGATATCGATTTTTTAGATAACAGAGTAATAGTGTTACATTTATACTTCAAATTGGCAAAGATCGTAATATTAGAATAATAATGTAGGTAGGTAATGTAGGCTTCCAAGAAATAAACCATAAATTAAGAAAAATGCGACCTGATACTGAAATTATCATATCGTATATAAAAAATATATTGATAAAATAAAAATACAGATGTTTCGACTCTTAATTTGGGTTCTCTTGAGTATATTACTGATCAGTTAACGAAATAACTATTTTATAATAAAACCAGTAGAATTATCAATATGGATAAATATAGTTGTCGTTACATACAAATCAAAGAAAATGTCGTAAGATTAATGCTCAGAGATAAAAAAAATTATCAGACGTCTTTGGTATTTGACAGAATACTTAAAGTTGAAAATTAAATTGATAAAATAATAACAATGAAACGATGAAATAGAGCGCAAGATTGTATACGATACAAGGTATTGTGAGCTTGTAAATGTGCGTAATAATAGTTTAGAATGCGGATCAATATATCAATTGTCGCGGCTGTGATCATACAGTTTGTGGGGGCATCGTCGACATACCGGTCGCCAATCGGCGACGAGGTGGCTGGACGAGAGTGCCATAAACACCACGTCAAGGACGTAAGATTTATAAATCGCTGGCTTTTATTTCGAGTTAAGCCAGCTTTAGGACTTGTCCCATTAGGTGGGGCTTCCAACTCTCTCTCCTCTCTTTTCTCTTTCTTTCTCGTCGCGATCCAGCGTTGTTACGCCTGCACAAGCATCGTTTATACGAGGGTAGATTAAGAGGCTCTTCGCGGCTCCTAAATATCTTATTAAACAGCGTCGCGATGGTCTATTAACTCGCCTATACCTGGTGCATTCTCTTTTTCCCTCCTTCTTTTCTGCTCTTTTCTTCGTCGTCTTTTTCTTCTTTTTTTTCTTTACGACATACGATGTACACGTCGTTAATGTGTTTCCACTGCGTGGTTGCCTGAGCTTCCAACAGACAATTTTTCGCTGTGCGGCCGCCATTAACACCGTAGAACAAGGTATTAAGATGACTCGAGGGTGTTGCTGACGCCGGACGACCCGCGTTTTACGCGCAGCGCGAACTATTTGTCGGAAGTCGTCGATTAATTCATGATTTTTTCCAATCGCCAACCGCGCCCTGGATCACTCCGACAGAAACGATTCTGAGAAATGGAGCCGCGCAGATTGCTTCTTTCATGTAACGTTCTCTCACGGGCCTTCTATTAAATTGCTATCCGCTTTGTGAGCCTGCAAGGCATCGAGATAGAATCGAGCGAAGCTAGTCGACGCTAGCGACGTCGCGTCTCCTCGCGGAAGAGCATCTCGCGTTCCCTTTGATTTCGCTCGGAGCTTTGAGTCCCATCACTTCGTGTGTCTCTTGCCATCTCCATGAAGCTTCTTCTCGTTTCCTCTCACGAGAAAAGCGGTTCGTATTGCGAGCGTATAGCGAACAGACAGGTACGGGGTGTTGGATAATTTGTGATACAGTTAGAGACGCTGATAGCTCGTCGTATTATCAATAATATTGCAATGTTTCTTCGAGAAAGATGAATGCAATTATTAATTGTAAAACGATCTCATTTATCACCTCGAAACATACTAAATATTGCTAAATAATGCATTATGTATGAAACGCGTATAAAATGCTCCTCCCTTAAGATGTTTGGTTTCTCGAATGCGTTACATCCATTGGAACAGGGAAACGCAATTAAGAACCATGGCGCACGAGTGACGTGTAATACATAAATATGTAATAGAAATGCTGTGAAATATAATTAAACGGGAGCCCGTTCAAAATGCGACTTTCAATTAGCGCTCTTCGTATGAGTGGCCAGTGTGTAGTCGTAAATAATTCACGAAACTTCATCCACGCATTGTGTTCCCGCCCGACTCCGCTGTCTCGAAAGTTTTCGGACGGGCCCGTCTGACGGCGATGTTATACGTAGCTCCTGCATCGTAAACACGAACTCGCAGCCCTGAAGTAACAGACCCGCGTTCACCTGAACGTTGTCGTCAAGGTACGTCTCCGTATGTACGCGGCAACTTTCCCGTCGTCGTGTGACTTTTCGTGACTTCTTGACATGTACATGAAACACGTGTGGATGAGGATCCACCATTAGATGTCTTTATTGATTACGGGGGCCATTAACGTTAGTTCATTATTATTTATTAATTAAAAATTAAAGTTCTAAGAACGATCTCAATGGTATTAAAATTCATGCAATGAGAAAAATGTCTGATTAAAAATGATTAAACCTGCTACCAAATTCTAGTTATGATAACCGATATTCTGATTATATAAACAAAATTTCGGTTATCATAACTAGAATTTAATAGGTTTAATCAAAAAATTCTGATTTGTCCATTTTCAATTAGAGTTTCAATTAATTCAGCATAGTGATGCATTCGAGAGCGAGACGAGACGAGAAAATACTGATATCGAGATATATTCTCGACAAAAACAAGTGATCGATAAAATTTTCTCGCCTTGATAGACTGATATTCTCGCTTCTCGAGATTCTCGAATTTTATACCGAAACATTCTAGAATATCGATTATCTCGTGTCACATTAATTTATTATATTCATTTAATAACCTTAACAAGCAACACGTTATCTTGATATTTCTCCGATCTTTTCGAAACAAGAGGAGAAAAACAAATGATATATGACAATTTCGGAATGTTACTTGAAATGGGCACGTTCAATGAGAAGTTCCGAGATGATATTTCGAGATTCTCGTATCGAAATGCATCACTAATTCAGCCAGATATTTTTTTCGATGTGTTTCAACTTTCTGTCTGCAGCTGAATCCTTTTTTGACACAAATAAAGCTTTATTATCAAATTTCTCCGAAATAAAAAAGAACTAAAAATTCCATCTTGTTAAATATATCTCGTAAAACATCTATTTAGTAATATAACAGAGATGATAAAAAATAACCTTAAATTTTGGGCATTTTTTTGCAAACCTAGAACAATAAAAGAAAAAAATTAAAGAGAGTTAAAATTTGAGTCTTGCAACTTGAAAAATTATAAATAATAATTAAATAAAAATCAGTCATCCGCATTCATTTTCCATAATAGTAGTGTGCGATGTTAAAATCTCTCTACTAAGTATAATATACCCGTACTTAAGTATAATGTACCGTAAATTTTATTTTATGATACAACAAAAAGAGTTTAGCGAATACAGTTTTCAAAGACTTTTTCTTTCTAAATTATTAATATCCACAAAATTATTAAAATAGGTATATGATTGGAATTGATACCTCTCTCTCTCAGATTGAGAGGCAGGGTGAAGAATCTAAAATAACTTAAAATAGTCTCCGTTCTTCGAAACAACGGAGGCTGCCGTTGGTGAAATTCGATGCTTTCGCGAAAACTTGATTTAAAAGGAGGCGTTGCCAGGCTGTCGGCGTATTAATTATAAGCAGTATGCAGCGATGACGTGGAGAACGAAAGCCGCAACGAAGTCCGCGAGGCGAACGTTGTTGCGTCTGGCATGTATTGAATTTCAATTATTTATCGGGAAGCCGGCGCTAATTGCGACAGGAGCTCCCGCAAGAAACGGGCCGTGTCGTCTTTCAGCGCGGTGGATAGGCGACGTTACCGCATCTTGTTGCGACGGCAAGAAGCGAAGGAATAGACGAGTCCTTGGAAGGCGACACCGGGCTACCTTGAAACGGGAACGCGGCAATTGCCGAGAGACGCGCGCACACATTCGTGCATAAGATCGAGGAGAATCATCGGACACGTGGGTGTAAATGTTATCCTGGTGAGAGACGCAGGACACAAACGCCACGAATGTATTTCAGAAGCGCCGCGAAAACCGGATTATTCTTAGTGGATTATCGTCTACAATCGTCCGGAGTCGGATTACGTCTTCCGTCGCGGATCCCTTCTTTTTATGGCGCGCTCATCCATTAATCCTAAATTATTTTCTTTATTTGATAGGCAAAATTCCGTAAAATATGATTAAGAGAGACACCAGTCACGATAAAAAAAAAACGAAGATATATCCAAACTGTTCTGTTTAAAAAATCAACAAGCATCGCACAGTGCAAAAACAAATATTTATTTATATTATTATATTTATTCAGAATATTCGGAAAAATACAATTCGTGATATTCTCATTTATACAATTTTTGTTATATTATGCTTCACCAATGTAAAAAAAAAATTAAAAATTATATGGATTATATTTTTCTTACGACACGTTACAAATTTATTTAAAATTAATTTGATATGAATATACATTTGCGATTGTTTTTCAAGATTAAGAGATTATAGTTTCATCTGTTTGATTATTATGCGATTGAGTATGGTAAGAATCTCTACAGACGGAATCACTGTGAAGATTCTAAAGTCGAAATAAATATCCCTCGTATGTGCAACAAGCAATAATAAAGTCATCGCGCCTGTAAAGGGCAGCGCGATGAATCTCACGCGAGCCATGCTCCATTCATCGGCTCGCTTTGCAGGTGCATTCTCGGCGACATAAACTCAGCGTGCATCTACACTTGCTATCACGTTACCCAACATCCATTCCACAATAATTGCGACCGCAAAATGCTCCAAAAGCATCCAAGGTCGTTCTCTCGTTCGTCATGCACTTCAGTAATGGCGCGTCGTTTTAACAGCATCTCTATTGCAACGCAAACAGAGACACTGGCAACAAGTATGTGTACACATAATGTGCTTGCATTGCACACAATGCTGACAAAAGATTTTTAATCATCTTTCGCAAAAATTTTTTCTTGCAAAAATTTTGACGTAAATTTTCTCAATTCTTTCTGCATATTTAAATCGCTACATTTATAAACTTTAGACTCTCGACCATTGCTGTAGTATATTTTACTCACGAACCACGGGTGCGTTCACGCGGCGCCGCAATAATTACATTCGCAAGCAGAGACAGGCAATCGTCTCGCTGAACTGCACCGTGTGCGATGCGACGCAAATCGAAGGTTGGCGCACGGTGAACGCCTTGCCGTTCTAGCAATGGCATGTTGTCGGGGTTAATTGTATTGGCTCCCTCGGCCTCATTCTCATTCAATCGTGATCATTACCCGCCGGGAGTGGATCCTCCTACGTGTCGCTTCGGTCGAAAGTGCACGGAGCGTGGATGCACACACGCAACGACATTTTCTTCGGCCTTAGACGGGGCACTCACCTACTACACCACACGGGTGCCTCACCTATCTCGGTCACGCGTGTCTCCGCCGATGAGTGTATGGCGTTCGTGTGTCGAGAAAGGGTAGACGCTATTCCGCAGCTCATTCGACTACCATGGAGACTAGCTAACGAACGTACGAGTGTGCATGCACGTTTCTCTCTGTTCGGTCTATCGATACAAATTAATAGCCTGACCAAAGGGCTCGACGCAGCTCCATGTGGAAAAGACGACCGAGGACGCCCGGTCGCCAACGTACCGCCTTGAGGTGCATCATGATACAGCAAAGAGAGTGAGCAGTAAATAAAACTACTGTTGCATATTATGTAGATGCAACGAGATAGCAAATAAATATTAATAGATGAAAATGAATATTATCAGAAAATGACAGTAAAACACGTGAAATATGAAAAATTTCATAGACTTAAGTTAATATAAATTAATATAAAGTAAATTTTGATAGAGCAAATTGTAGTACACATTGGTGTATATTAAAATTGTTGTAACTGAATGTTTAATCTGAGTGTAAAAGTAAAATGCAATTGTTTCACACAAATTATAAAATAAATATTTTATCCAACAGTACAATAAAGTACGATTAAGGATTCCGCAGTTTACTTCTATATTTATACTTATATGTATTAACCCTCAGTACACACGATCGATCATTCGTATCCTTGTACGTATTTCTTGTTTATCTCTTATATGTATATTCGGAGTTAATTTATTCAAATCAAAGATCTCGTTTCTATATTATTTGTGCGTATTTATTTTCTTTGCAATGTTAGGAGCAGCTGACTAATTAATAACATTTTCTTCTTTTTAATAAATAATTTCAAAAATACTTTCTAAAGATGTTAAAATATATGTGATAATCACTTATTAAATTTTATGTACTTTTAAAAGCGAAAATGACCTTAGACACGAATAACTCATCGCGTGTAATAAAAGACTGAAAAATCATCGTATGTACTAAGAGGATTAATCATAAATCTTTCAATTTATGTATGACTACTTTAATGTACATCGAGTACATATAATCGAATTTGCTATAAATATTTTAGATTATAGAGAATTAATTTTTGGGAAATTAAACAAAAAATTAAAAAAATGTTATGAAAAAAATACAAGAGCATCTCGATCATGAAATATCTGACAGAGAAATAGTATTGATAATTTATATCTTGAGGAAACATTAACAGTATCAATATCCTAAGTATTTTTTATTGCATGTAAAAATAACGTGTCGTATATTCAATTTACGACACTATTCATTCTGATCCTCGATCGTACGATGCCGGATATGCTTGAATACGTCACGGATGAAGAATATAAAAATTACTTGCGGTAGCATAAATATCGAGATAAGTGACATCGTAAGAGTAACATAAAATCGCGGGCATGTAATACACACGCGTGAATAACGATAAAATTGCAGTCGTCGGTCGTCATTCGCCTTCATTCGGAAGGATTACGCACGAAGAGTCAACACTCGACTATGAAAACGATCTGCCGTAAGAAACGGATTTCTAGTGCCTGTATACCGAAAATCCGTTTTTTATATCCAATGCAGCGACCACTCTGTGAGAACGTGGAATCGGCTAAGGCGCATAAATAACCGGTAGCAATGAACAACCATCTCGACGAGTCAGAATCGGTGTCGAACAAGCGCAGTTACTAACAGGGATACGCGAAATCGGGATTCCTCCGAGCTGCTCCGAGGCCGTCCATTACTCTCGGATCGTTCTCTATCCACGACGATGCGAGGTAGGCCGTCACGGATGGACATGAGGGATCGCCCGGGGCTCCCCAGGTAGCGCAGCCCAAGGGTCTCGATCCCTGCTGGAGAACCACGAACCGCGACAATCATAAATCCTGCTCCAGCGACGCTTTTTTCGGGCTTTCCCGCGACCGATTCGTCGTCTCGATTCGCGCGACTTAGTCTTCGATCTCGCGCCCGAAAGAGAGAGATCCGTCGGTTGGTCGTTTTGTTTTATTTCCTGTGAAGCTCGAGCTAACTCCGGACTGCGAGAAGACCCGCAGAGGGCAGAACGACGGTGAGAACCACGATTTGCGTTTTATTCTGTCGCTCGTTGCGCCTGAATTTATAGCCTTTCCGCCGCTTTGCCGGTCAACCGAGGCAGAGAGACGCCGTTTGTGGGCCGCTAAATTATTCGCCGGGTGTATCCGCGTCCGCCGCCGATGCCTTTTGTCGAAAATACGCGAAAAATATCTACGTCGTATTTACATATGTATAGAGATATCGCCAGATATTTTTACGGTGCGCTGGCGTCTCTCGGATGATGAAGAAAAGGATTTAAATTAATCTGCGACTTGGGAATTTTTTCGATTATATACACAAAGATCTATGATAGTATATGAGAAATGAATTATAGTTTTATTGTATACTTTTTACTATATATATAAATAATACTAAACATATTAATTTGAATATCATATTAGTTTGCCACATCGCTTTGAAAAAGACGTATTATATTGTGAACATATTCAGTAAATGTAAATTATATGTCAATAATAGTAATAATCAAATATTGTAATAATAACTGTGTTCGCGTTACAATATTAACAATAATTACCATAATACGTTAATGTCAATGAATAATACTTTATAATCCTCATAATTAATGAAAAAGATCTTGTAGTTCAAATATATCCTACTGTCGAGAGAAAACATGATATATTATTAAATACAAAGTAACGCAAATCCAATAGAAGTGTCAATTCGTCGCTTTTCGCATGCAATTCGGTTAATTCGATTCTCGCATGACTATAGATGTGAACTTTTCGATTGTCCCGAGTTAGCGGTAACGGTGTATAATCGCCAGCGAGATTCAAAGGCAATCGATCGAAGTCCGAAGCGGAGTCGAAGGGCTTGCTAATCAGAGATTTAATTGATACCGCAACAAGCACGACCGTCGCACACCAGCGATTACTCCCACACAGAACGGACACATATATACGCGCACAAGAATGTTACATCGTATCGAGCAAAAGGAACGGACCGTAATACATATGTAACGTGACAGGACGATGGGACACGAAACGAAGATGAGAATGGTAACCAGGGAGCCCAGAACAGAATGGGTTACAGGGCTACTTAGTCCTGAGCTCTTCATTAGCAGCAGGAACCAATCACTTCTGCTCCGCGAACGCCCTAGCACTCGTTTCGATTATTGCACGCCTGGTCTAATCTAAATTGTCATCGTCGGTGTATTCCAATCGGCGTTTTATCGACGAACGGTACCAAAGTGATTAAAGTTAATTTTGCATAGACGTACCACGGAATTCGACGCGTTTTGTATTTAATTCTTTGAACGCCAATTTAATTTCAATTGAATTACAGAACTCTTTTGAAGTCTCCAGTTTTAATAATTTCTTTTTAAATAGGTATTCTTTTTAGTTTTTGAGAAATAAATATTTTGTTCATTTGTAGGATACTTATGTTTACTTTCAAATTTGCAAAAATAAAACATTCTTTTGAAAATAAAACATTTTTATCATCATCAAATGATGTAGATATATTATTATCGAATAAACGTTTTATTTCGTATAGCTGGAGCTTCTTCAAAAGAACTACGTAATTACTAATAAGAAGCTAATACTTAAATGTTAATAATTTTCATAAGGAATACATTATGCTCGAATTCATATAATGATTATTACATTACCGAGAAACAAAATGCATAAAATGCACTTTTTTCTCTATAATGTATAATAATAATACTTTAAATGTTTTAATGTTTTGTCGAATATTTGCGTAATTTAGATGATTTTGACAGTTTGTGATTGATAATTTCCAGATAATTTAGATTAAATAAGTAATTCGAAACTTGCATTAGTCGATACTATTTTAGTCTTAAAGTAAAGGAAGTTGTGTGTCTTTTAGATGCGTTGATTATAAATGTAACTCCGAAAATATCGTTAATACTTTTTTGAGATATTTTAACCTAAAGATGGAAAAAATGAGATATTTAGTAGCATTCAACGCGACCTATAAAATATCTAATATTTTTTTTAACATCCAGGCGGATGTCACATTAAAGAGTTGCATATTCTTACCCCCTTTAAAGTTTTATTTGATTGCTATGATTCGACTTTTTTCGCTGAGATAGAACGCAAAGTGAATATTTTGTTTTTTAACGCGAGATGGTATACAAGGTGAGAAAATACAAAGACTCTTAAATATCTCGAAGAACTTAGGTTTGAGAAAAAAAATTTATTTAAAAATTATGCATTAAATACTTATTTATTACAATTTTATCAAGTCTGTGAAAATCTTAAAAATAATCTGAAATACTTATAAGTAATGAAATATTCTTAAATCGTTTTTCAGATTTTTACAGATTTGATAGAAGCGTAATAAATTTTTAATGCATAATTAAATTATATGTCAATAATAGTAATAATCAAATATTGTAATAATAACTGTGTTCGCGTTACAATATTAACAATAATTACCATAATACGTTAATGTCAATGAATAATACTTTATAATCCTCATAATTAATGAAAAAGATCTTGTAGTTCAAATATATCCTACTGTCGAGAGAAAACATGATATATTATTAAATACAAAGTAACGCAAATCCAATAGAAGTGTCAATTCGTCGCTTTTCGCATGCAATTCGGTTAATTCGATTCTCGCATGACTATAGATGTGAACTTTTCGATTGTCCCGAGTTAGCGGTAACGGTGTATAATCGCCAGCGAGATTCAAAGGCAATCGATCGAAGTCCGAAGCGGAGTCGAAGGGCTTGCTAATCAGAGATTTAATTGATACCGCAACAAGCACGACCGTCGCACACCAGCGATTACTCCCACACAGAACGGACACATATATACGCGCACAAGAATGTTACATCGTATCGAGCAAAAGGAACGGACCGTAATACATATGTAACGTGACAGGACGATGGGACACGAAACGAAGATGAGAATGGTAACCAGGGAGCCCAGAACAGAATGGGTTACAGGGCTACTTAGTCCTGAGCTCTTCATTAGCAGCAGGAACCAATCACTTCTGCTCCGCGAACGCCCTAGCACTCGTTTCGATTATTGCACGCCTGGTCTAATCTAAATTGTCATCGTCGGTGTATTCCAATCGGCGTTTTATCGACGAACGGTACCAAAGTGATTAAAGTTAATTTTGCATAGACGTACCACGGAATTCGACGCGTTTTGTATTTAATTCTTTGAACGCCAATTTAATTTCAATTGAATTACAGAACTCTTTTGAAGTCTCCAGTTTTAATAATTTCTTTTTAAATAGGTATTCTTTTTAGTTTTTGAGAAATAAATATTTTGTTCATTTGTAGGATACTTATGTTTACTTTCAAATTTGCAAAAATAAAACATTCTTTTGAAAATAAAACATTTTTATCATCATCAAATGATGTAGATATATTATTATCGAATAAACGTTTTATTTCGTATAGCTGGAGCTTCTTCAAAAGAACTACGTAATTACTAATAAGAAGCTAATACTTAAATGTTAATAATTTTCATAAGGAATACATTATGCTCGAATTCATATAATGATTATTACATTACCGAGAAACAAAATGCATAAAATGCACTTTTTTCTCTATAATGTATAATAATAATACTTTAAATGTTTTAATGTTTTGTCGAATATTTGCGTAATTTAGATGATTTTGACAGTTTGTGATTGATAATTTCCAGATAATTTAGATTAAATAAGTAATTCGAAACTTGCATTAGTCGATACTATTTTAGTCTTAAAGTAAAGGAAGTTGTGTGTCTTTTAGATGCGTTGATTATAAATGTAACTCCGAAAATATCGTTAATACTTTTTTGAGATATTTTAACCTAAAGATGGAAAAAATGAGATATTTAGTAGCATTCAACGCGACCTATAAAATATCTAATATTTTTTTTAGCATCCAGGCGGATGTCACATTAAAGAGTTGCATATTCTTACCCCCTTTAAAGTTTTATTTGATTGCTATGATTCGACTTTTTTCGCTGAGATAGAACGCAAAGTGAATATTTTGTTTTTTAACGCGAGATGGTATACAAGGTGAGAAAATACAAAGACTCTTAAATATCTCGAAGAACTTAGGTTTGAGAAAAAAAATTTATTTAAAAATTATGCATTAAATACTTATTTATTACAATTTTATCAAGTCTGTGAAAATCTTAAAAATAATCTGAAATACTTATAAGTAATGAAATATTCTTAAATCGTTTTTCAGATTTTTACAGATTTGATAGAAGCGTAATAAATTTTTAATGCATAATCTTTAAAAGAATCTTTTTTTTCTTCTTTAGAATATTGATAAGTCTTCGTACTTTCTACGCGTATATGATATATCCTTTTGCGTTAAAAAACAAAAAATTTATTTTGCTTTTTTATTGTTAGTAAAAAGGATTATAACAATCGAATATGCGTTGGAAAGAATATAAATAATTTAATGTGACATTTACAAGATGTTGAAAAAGAATTATTAGAAATTTTTTACAGTTCATTGAAAATGGCCAAATTCCTCTTCTTTGCACCTTTAAATTAGAATATCTCAAAAATTTGACCTGATACGACATTTTTAAGGCAGCATAACGTTGTTTACTTTAAAATAAAAAAAAGATTAAATTTTTATCGACCAGTGTTATCAGTATATTTATATTTGTATATTAAATTGTATATAACATCTTGATAATTGAGAACTAAACAGGTTTTGCAGCAATTATATCTAAATTTGAATTTAATTTATTACCTGAACAGCTGATTAGATATAGCGAGATCGGAGATCATATACAATACAGTTGACACTTACCTGAAACAAAGAAAAAGAGAAAATTACATTCAGATATTAAAAAATAAATAATTAATTTATGTTAAATAATTAATTAGTACATTGATTCAACATTTTACATTTTGCATTAAATATTTCATGATAATAACAAATTGGCCAGTGTTTATGCTCACTTGAAATTAATATATATGATAATAAATTCGATATGATTGAAAGAATTCGATTTTTATGAGATTGTTCATAAGTGAATATTTATGAACAACCTACCTGCAATTTTTGTTAAACAGAAAGAACAGTTTTATTTAAATATCTGGAAATTCTTGATGTGTATGTATCTGAAAATACTTTTGAATTTTGTTGAAGCATTAAAATAATTACGTATAATATTGCTGACAATGCTGCAAAAAGTTTATCATTCTAGCAGTCAATTTGAGTGTTCTATATAATTATTTTGATAGTACAAATAAAAAAATATTTAAAACAATATAAAAAGAAATATTTTCAGATCTGTATCTGAAGTTACGTTTCTTTTTTTATGTACTATTGTACATTAGTACGATCACATGTAATCAAAGATGAATGAATATAGACGCTGTCAAAGCGCTCGCAATATGCTCGTATAAATGCAGTAATACAAATAAATCAATGAAATATGTTAAACTTGTATATACTCGTAAAACACTTATGTTAGACGTTAATAGCCGAGCACACAGGAAAAACCGGTTGCAACTTATTCTAATTATAAACATTTCGCGCAGCACTTTTATGAACAATTTGCGTTGGCTGTCACTTTTTCAACGAGATGACGACAGATATATATATATATATATATATATATATATATATACATACATACATACAGTTAGCTTCGTCTTTATCGATATGTAGCTCGCGCGGTTCGGATTCAGCGAGAGTCGCTCATTAACGATGAAATTAATCTTATCGATAAACGTAATGTTGTATAATTAATTCAACGGATATCGTCGCTCGGGACAGATAGAAGGTTTGGTCGATCTTGCATTTATTTCGCCCGCCCAAGCACGCAGCTTCATATCTTCATAATTGTACAATTATACACACATACGTCGTCTTGTTCGCTGAAGTATACACGCATGATCAGCTTCGTCATTGCGGTTTGCGACTCCCTCTTCTTTCTTTCTTTCATTCTCTTTTCTCACCGTCACTTACCACCCTTCTTTCATCAAACTTGACGATATTTCCACGTTAATTTATTTACATAATCTCATCTTCTCGTTTCCCCTTATCTCTCGACACCTATTTTATCCTAACTCGCAGTATTTCTCTCTATTTTGCTTTGACACTATTCGCTGTGAGTCGACCTTCTAAATTTCATTAATTCGAGAACGCCAGGCGACAGATGTTAAACGTATCCGAGCACGCGACACTCGAGACAATCGAATTACATTGTACACAAGAATTTCTGCACTATAACTAGAACGGAATTTTCCTTGGGAAATTGTTTAAGGTAGAGATAAATGTAATTAATAATGCAGACACCGAGTGCATACGTATTCCGTTGTCTTCTTGAAATGTCTTTGTTGCATATTCTATATATAAATAATGTTGCTTTAAAGGAATTCTGAAGACGATTACGTGTCATTGACACATCACTATACCTCAATATCTTACTCACGCCACACGTACACATAAATTTTTGTATAACAATTACGTTTTAATTAGACATCTAAGGCCAGATTGCACCAACGTGATTTCGATTTTAAGCGAAACTTAAACTGTCTCTGTCTCTGTCTCCCTTTCGGCTTTAAAACGAAATAGATAGAGTTTTAAGTCTCGCTTATAATCAAAAAGTGTTGGTGCAACCGGGCCTAAGTACAATTTTAAGAACTCCACACTGTTTCTTCATGCCAACTACTAGTCTGTGGACTACTATTTCATAAGTACAGTTTTTATATGAAGTAAATGTTGTCACGACGTGAAACGATTTGACAGTTCTGGAGCGCCATGTTGAATTAAAAAATAAAGAACTTAATTTTGAAATTTTTTGTCGTTTTCAACATAGACTCCACCTTATAGACACGTATTAATGCGTATACTTTAATCTTCAAAAAGGATTTTCAAATCATTAAAAGAGAAACAAAGTAATCGTTATATGAAAATTATATGGTTTAGTTAGTAATAGACAACTTTAATCCTCTTAAGTGTCATAGCAAACGTTAAGTGTTCCCATGTACCTATACTTCAATGATATTTTCGAAATATATACTGCATCGTAGAACAATAATTACGACGCTAATTACGATGAAACCAGAAAACAATTTACGAAAACATGGATGTTATAACAGACTCAGAAACTTTGTTCATTAGGATCGTTTGTTGGATCTTCTCCCGTAGACTTGGAAGCAGAGATATTAACGATTCTGCAGTCGAGTGGGATCAGTACAGAAGTTGAAGGAACTCCTAGCATGCGTTACGAATTATCTCTCATTATGCTTGGTCTACCTTGAACTCCAGTTGCGCTGGAGTGCAGCATGCCAATTGCTTTCGGTTTCGAATGAACGAGGTCGCGCTCACATAAGAAATTTCGCCGTTATGAATTGATGGTTGTGTTGCAACGTGATATAAAGTGTTGTCACGTGCGGCAAAGCATGTCTCGAAACAAAGTTTTCTTCGTTGTTGTAGGAAGGGCCAACGGCCTTTCTTCACATGTTTTATTGCTTCCTTCTGACACGCTTCCTCCGCGTTGCTCATAATAATTTCTTTATATTTCTTGGTGTAAAAGAACGTCGTTAATTTTGAAAATGATAGAAGTTAATTTTTAGAAAGATTCATTATTAGGATATCAAAAAAAGAAGTATGATAACTTAATTCCTTGAATAAATAAACATTTTGTTATTTTTAACTTTTATGTGTGACAAAATGTAAACCCATTTATATGTTTAGTTTCAAAATAAACAGTCTATTTATGTATTAAATCTATATTAATGTAAGTACTTAGTAAATGAAATAAAATTAAACTGAATATATCTTCTTAAGTTAATTATCTCGATTATTTTAATTAAATTAATGACATATACTGTAAAGAACAGCGGCGACCTATATAGAAATAAAAAATAACTTAAACTGAATATATTATATATTCTTTAAAAGTAAATCAGTGTATTATTAGTAACTTATATAATTAATGTAATTATAAGCGAATATTTGCCTTGTGTGCGTTCAATAATAATGTAGGTACATTATAAATTCAATAGAATTTAGAAAGATTTAATAAGCGCAAAGTATTATATTTCTTTCTCATCGTGCATTTATCTCAGGTTGCTTTTAAAAACGTTTCTCCTGTATTTCGTGTGTATTACTATAATTTGTCGCGCGATAAAAAAATACTTCAATCGTTCGCGCGTAAAATGATTAATAAAGTGATCAACGAAGGATCTAGCTAGTCATTCGGAGACATTGATTAATATCCCTAAAATTTAATCAGGATACAAGCGTGGATTGTGCTCGTGCGTATATTAAATCCCGTGAAGAAACTTTCGCGTTGCGAGCGAACACAGCGGGAAGTTCGCAGCATGCGGAACCCCCGAAACAGAATACGGGCTAGGTGTGTCTAAATTGTCGCGTGCGAGATTACTCGGGTAATCCGTGCGCAAGCATTTACCTATGGAAAAGCGACAGCGATTTTAGTTGTTTAAACTCGAACTGTCTACGAGCTTGAATTCCCAACGAAGTCGGTAACCGTCTCTTACGCGTTGCGATTTCTATTCCCATCTCCTCGCGCATATCTGCATGAATCTCAAATACCCTTATAGGAGCAGTCATACGTGTGCCGAAGTGAAAACTCGACGAGAGATAATGTTTCGTAACTGGTAGCGCAGCAATAATGACACCGGCGCGGCGTCTCTTCCGTTTTTATGACGTCGACAAAGCGCGCGAAAACGCGTGTCGATCGGCTGTGAACTCGTAAAACGTCGTTTCACAGCCGATATTGCGATTACGCGGCGCGATTCTCTTCTCCTCGTTTCCCTCGGTATCCATAAATCTTGCGATATATGAAATGAAAGGTAGCAACGAACTGAGTATCGCGGGTGCTTCTTGTAATACGGCCGGTACAACGCCGCGATGCTCCACCCAACTCGGTCGCCACACGTTCGAGGAACTGACGTCGCTCGGCGATATCCTTACTAGAAATTCCAGCAACGACATCGTTAAAGCGCCCGTAAAAGTGGCCATGGATTTGGCCGCGCTTTATGGATAGCGGGGCCGCGATATTTTTTTAGGGTCAGCAGCAGCGTTAACGTCGTTAAATTTACGACGCGTTCACTATAAATACGAGTCTAAATTTCTAATTCAGTGACATTATGGTGATGGCAGCAGGCTCTTCCCGACCTGCCAAGGATGACAATAGAGAACGATTGACGGCGCTCTGGACCACCCTCGTTTATCATACCTAGCGCACAAATAAAGCATAAAGTCGAGAGGGTGGTGAGCGGGCAAGGTGCAAGGTACGGCGTTTTGCGTTAAATAAAAGATGCGAATGCATGCCGAGTAACCGTGCGGTTTTAAATTCTCGTAATGAAACCGTAAAGCACGCAGACAGAATTCACTTTATGGCCGGTTCGAGTGCCGCTAGACTGCGGCCCGTATAAATTTATACACACTTAAAGCAGACCTCTCCCGGTTGTTTCGATAAATGTATCGGCCTCACTCGCTATTCGGTATTCCCATGACTCTTGGCATCCACTACAAATACGCGGTAATATTTATGTGTATGTGTATTGAGTCAGTATTTAAAAATCTCTCTTGCTCAAGCAGCAATTATGTACATTAAAATCAATAAGCAGAAAATAAAAATTAACAAAAAAAAATTTAATTACGTAATAAAAGCTATACAATTGTTTATCATTATGTTATATCTTAAGTAACACGTTCAAAAAATTAAATATTTCCGAAGAGAAAAAAATTATTTTTCAAATTAACAAAAAATTATTGATTGATTAAATAATATTGGTAAAAAGAATGTACTTTGAGAAATGATTAAATATTATTTTCATCATTTTCACTTCACAATCTTCAAAAAACTATTCTTTTTATCTGCGATAATTTTAATGTCCTACAAAATTATAACAAATCCGGAACAATTTATCAAAAGTGATATAATTCGAAATATCAACAGTTTAAATTTGTGTTAACCGGCTAAAGTGATTCAAAACACAATTTCTTCTTCAAACTTTGGTCAATAAAATTGTTTTAACTAAGTTCTCTCTGTAAACAACTTTTCTTTTTATTTACAAAAACGATAAAACTCAAAATGTTTGAAAGTCTTATCGGCACAATAAGTGCTCTTTGTGGACGGATCGTGTGAAGTTAGTTTACTTTTGATAATAGTATAATCTTTACTTAACTCATTAATGGTAATAACTCTAAAATTATATCTCTCTAGTTGTATCATTTTTCAAATAAAGAAATGATATTGTAACCTTTTTATATCCATCGAGAGAAGCACCAATTCCAGATAATTTAATAATTTTGTTTATTGTTTTTGATGATGTCTGGTTCCTAAATGTTCTATCATGTCATTTTGGAATAAGATTGAAGACGGCAAAAAGTGACCGTAACTTACGTATCCGGTAGGCACGCGTACATGCCGGATTGTCGGATGCGTACAAACAGCGACAAAGCGCGCGGTACTGAGAAGACGAGAAACGACAGGAGGAGAGTAGAAGGGAGAAAAGGGCAGGTGTTTTGCGAGATCGCTAAGACGGACGTTGTTGGACCGCGAGACTCGTTCAGGAGGCTGTTCAACCTTCCTTCGCCACCGTTGCCACGCAGTCAGACACCCTTGGTTCTGTCTCCCTTACGGAACGGCCGTGTTTCACCGATCTCTTCGGATCTTCTCACACCTGGCTGCGTCTACCTGCCTACCTAGGCGATTGCCTCGTCCGGCCTGACTCTCTCTCGCGTTCTCTCTTTCATTCTTCCTTGCCCTCTCTTCTCCCTTTTCGCTTCCATTCTCTCCCGTTTCGCCCACTTCCTACCTTGCAATCCTTGCCTTGGCTACCTGTCTTGGCCAATCGTTCATCTCTCTTTCTCTTTCTTTTTTTTATCCCTTTCCGCCTCCGTTTTGCTGTCGTATCGCCTTACTTTCGACCGAATGGCGGCCGACACGAATGTCTGAACATTTTTCCTCTCTCCCTTTCTCTTCCTCTTCATCCTCTTTACTCTTTTACCGTCACCCAAGGTACATCCTCGTGATTTTATTTTCATTCCCGACGCTCGTGGCTCATTATGCGGGGCTATGTATCGGTGGACCGAGGTGCATTCTGGCCATGTTGGCGGAAAGATTTTTTTGCGTTGGCACTGATTACGGTAACGATCCGCCGTGCCGCGTTGGCATGATTGATCGCGTTCAAATTTGCTCTTGCTCGCGGTATCGCACAATCATCGATATTCCTTAGGAATAGGTGATCCGAGAAAGGCGTGGGTGTATTACGCGGTAAACTCGTTTTCCGGGCTTCGCCTTGCAGCGGCGATTCTTCGAGATATCGATGGAATTCTCGTAATCGCTGCAATTTGCATTTCTCGACCAGGGAAGATAGAAGGTATACGTTCTTTATTTCTCGATTCTTCAGTCGATTGAAAATTATCCTTCGTCGTGATTGCCGACGATCTTATTTTCCCGATATACCGGACGCGGAAAGCGCGCGATGAGAAATATTGTTCAGGGATGTATTGCGACACGTGGGAGATTGCGTGGTGATAAGAGTGTCGATAAGATAAGTTGGATGTAGTGTTTCAACGCGGAAGTATTTCAAGAGTTCCGTTCTATAACTGATTGTGTGAGAAACAATATCGATCGCTATCGCGATCCGTTGTCGCGTTGAGTGTAAATCTATAAATGAAAGAATCGACCAGCTACATATATATATATATATATACGAACTGAAGATTGTCTTCTGGAATGAGACGCGAAGTCACAGATAGATTTCACTGTTAGAATATCTCGCTGTAGACATTTCTCGTGTTTCAATTTTCTCGGTATCGATGGAATCTTTTCAATTTGCATTCCTTCACATTGAAAACCAATTTTCCACTCTAACCACTTTTCCTATAATTGGAGATTTTCCCATCAACGTGTGTGATTGTCAGAGTTATCATTTTTAGCGCGTTTGCGCGATGGTATAAGTCGTCAAGCACTAATTCATAATACGTTGAGCAAGAGACTTTCCTGAGATGTTTCTAATAACGTTAGGAATCCCAAGGTCGATTACGTATCAAAGATTTACGTTTTATTCGTGTTCGCAGGTAGCACCTAGACATAGCAGCTATAAAAGAAAATCGTAAAATCCTAATTTGAAAAGTTGTTGCCGCGTTTATGCACCATCATAAATGTACTCGACCAAGACAAATCTTTCTTGTATAATATTCTTGAGAATTATACCGGTTTCCATCATTGTAGATTAATTTCAATCTCGGTTCAACTTACTCTCTATATTTTTTTAGTTCCAAAAATTAAAAAAAAAGTAAAGAGTAAGTTGAACTGAAATTAACGGTTAATTAACCTACCCAGAACAAATTTTGATAAACTATCTAAAAATTTGGTAAGACAATAATTTTATTGGATCATTAAAATTACGTAGTTTTAAGCATGAAAATCCTCGATTATATATGTGCTCGTGAATTTTCATGTAATCGGTGCACGGGATGAACGTGTCGTATGCCCCTCGCACTGTGCGCTGACGAGACATTGCGACGCGACAATCTAAAAAAAAATCAACCGACAGTGCTTGCTCTAAACAGAGCTCGCCGAGAAGTTCAACAATTTTTAATTGCGTCGCGTTTCGTACTGTGATCCGGCGGGAGCATTGATTCCGATCGCGTTTTCCTCTTTCGGTTCGTAGCTCGCTGTCGTGTACGCCGCGGATCAACCAGAAAGTCGTGTTTTTTACGCCTCCGTGGAACGCGTCGAAAAGCTGGGTGCGAGATCTCCGACAATAGACGCAGACTCGACGCGATTGATGAATGAATCCACCAGACAGCGCACACAGTGCGAGACCTGGAAGCATATCGCTGTTTCCGGATTTTCGGCTTTTTTTCTGGCCTACCCAACGTTATTTCGTCACGTCGATTGTCGAGGGACCCTACAGGTCGCTACGCGGGTTTTGTTTCCCCAGAATATTGAAATATCAGGATTATACGATACGCAGATCCAATTTGATCGAAAATGAAGGAGCGACTTTGATTTACGGTCTGCCGACACTGGTTTAGGTATTTGTGCGCGCTGTGTTGATAGATCCACGTTACCGCCGGATTTTTTTTCATACCTTAAAAGCGAAAAACCGTTTTTAAATCGGCTTACTTTTATCTGACTATTTCAGTCGCTCGGTCCGTTTTTTTAAAAGAAATTGTGTACTTATACGGACGTAATCGGAGAACGCCAAATTTCCGATTTTACATTAATCGCGCGTATTATAATTTCAAAGAAAACTGCTTGCTAAAATAGAGAATTTCACATCTCCCCTAGGCTGACCCTGAAATATTCTATTACATTCTAAAAGATATATTATATAAAAATGTATATATGAATGTGTCTCGATGTCATGGACGTGGCTCACGTGAAAGTAGCGAACGCCATAAGCGTCTGTTATTACCATAATCTGTACGCGACTGCTTATGTAACACGATTGTTCGCACCATCTGCTACGATATCGTCGCGCCTAGGGCGATAAAAAGTAAACTCTGCGAGGTCGGCACGTATATTTGCATTTGCATTTGCACGGTAGGTCAATGTAAACGATCCGCCAAGGCGTGGAGGCCGACAACGAGCGCGAGGCCCGAGAGGCTCGTGAGAAAATAACGCGAGAGAAAATTCGCGCAAGGTGATCGAGTGGTGAGCTCGTTGTCGTAAGCGCCCGCATATTACGTGCGGCACGTCTAAGAATGTATCTCTCATCATCGTGTCGGCGAGCCTGACCGCCTCGGTCGAGATTAGTCTCTCCCGCTATTATCCTCAATGCGTCGATTATCGGACGAGGACGCTAAATACATCGCGCGCGAATACGTTATGGACTTTCGTCGTTTTGCAATAATCCGTCTGCATCTCATGTGGACCCGTCCTATATTCTTGGCGATATTACTCTCCCACGTCTTGTTGCTGCTGAGAGACACGGTCGATTGTTATAAATAAACGGGCAGAGATGTGTGGTGGGTGAATATTTATTGAAACCCTGTGCGTAACAGTTTGATCGCCATGTTTACTCCACCTTGTTATATTTTAACAAAAGAAACAAGTGATGAATAAATATGTAATACAACAATTGAGGTGAAAAGTTAACGTATGTTTACATAATAAAATGAAGTTTTGTGTTAATTTTGTGAACTACAATAAACGCGGGATAAATTTATAGAAAAATCAGTAAATTACGTCATGCAGCTGCAACGAAACGAGTTAGAAATACAATATCAACCCGCGTTATTTATTGATAGGTACCATCGCTTTTAAATATTTACGAGCTAACTATTACTCATGAATATGCATTTTCACGGACGTAATAAAGCTCCCTTGTTTTTCCCGGTTCTATATTAATATAGCACAACCTTCCACATTTCCCTAACGTATATTGTATCTATCGCAAATGTTATTTTTGGAGCAGTTAATAAAAAAATAAATATCAATAACTATTCTCATGAAAATTAAAAATTAAGAATTAAAACACACACTTTTCATAAGAACTTTGTCTATATCCTCTTAAATTCAAGAGGTGTTTCCCGATAAAAATTAATATTAATAACTATTAATGAAACATTAAACATTAAGAATTGAAAGTTTTTTATAAGAAGTTTTTCCATGTACTCTTAAATTTAAGAAGTTGAGATGTTTGCGATAATACCACTACATAGATATGTGAAGATAGAAAATAGATTTTCAGATAATAGCCAACTATAGTTACGTGTCTTTCTTATACGAACAATGGCAGTTAACAATGAAAAAAGGATAATTACTTGGTAACAGGTCGGTTAGCTTGAGTGATTTTTGGTTCACTTGAAGTTTCATGCTATTCTTTTCAACATCAAGAGCTCACTTGTTCCCGGAAAGAAGTGACGAACGAGGCGACGTGAACAAAGACCGATCACCTCTTTGAAATGATCCTGAGTATTCTGAGCTTCTCTCTGTGTAAATAAGACAATGTAATGACCACAATGTTTTCACAGAATACGGATCGTAATGAACTGTCGGATTCTCTTCTTGCGTTTCTAATTAACACATAGATGTGTGACTTTTATCGAAGATACTTAATTTATTTATCGCGAGGCGAATTAAAACTGACTTATCCTAATTTTAGAATGATACCGTGATAATAATTTTAAAAAGAACTACATTTAGAAGTAAAATATATATATATAATTTTATGAGAGAATAACTACATTTTTATTCTCTATTGAAACAGATACGATGAAAGAAAGATGATATTCCGTGACAGAATCTAGAATATCTTCTCCGAAATATATTATCAATTTTCATCATTTTTCTTAACTATGAAATTCACTTACGTTTTACGTTCACGCCGTATACAACAATACCGTATTTTCCGCGGCGGATTGTTCGGTCAATGAACGATGTCCCGCCGAGTAAAAGTGCCACCTACGACAAAGACTCGTCGCATAAAAAGCCTATACGCAACATTTTCATCCTCTTCCCCGGGTGTCAGCGAGCAGTCGCTGCTCTGTCGCACAATACTTTTTTCTATTTCGTCGCCCGTCGCGGAAACGCGTTTCACCGTGAAACGCGTTCGCGAGCGGACAAAGCAAGATAGAGAAATGACACGGTACCGCGAAGCACCGGTCGAGTTATTTTCACCGGTCGAAAGTGGAGTAACAGTGGCGGCGGCAGTGCCATGCACGGCTCCGAGAGCTGAATGTAGGAAATTCAAAGCAAAATATATTTTTAGCGTCAGACGAGCCCATTAGGCGCCACCACATACCGCCGCGTGTGTTAGCGGTTAAACCCTTCGGCTTCAAATCAAAGTCAGATAGTTGTCTCGTCGTCGCGTCGACTAGATTGAGATTGCTTTAGAATCTGATCTTTTTGAAGTTCGACCCCGGTTCTTGTCTTTTATCTCTTCCAGAGATTCTGTTTTAGGTCGCACAGCGAAATATTTGCATTCCGGACATGCAAATACCGCATTCGGCTTGCTTTTATCTTCTAACAGGCCTGATGTTTCTGCGGAACATTCTTTGCGTAGCAACATGTTAGTATCTCATCAAGTAATCCAATACACATTTTTTTCTGTGTGTTCATTTGTTACTCAATATATCGATATCAAAGGAGCCAGAGGGTTCAATCAGGAAAGTCAACCAGAAGCTAAAAGTGACTCGTACCATTCTATTTCGCTTTCGAGAGAGTCTTTTCAATCCTGTCTCGTTTAGTTTATCGGTTCAACTATTCTCTCGTTGATCTAACGTTACCGTCACAACGAATTGAACCGCAACCTCGGATAAACCAACCTCCGCTGGATAGTTCTGTAAAATCTGGTCTTTGGTGAGTCTAACGTTTTCATTCGCCGTCCACACGGTGCGACGACCGCAGTTTAATTTACGTTGCCAGTCGCTAGAAACGCCCGACCACAGAACCACAGCGGGTTACAAATATGAAACCCGCCGCGAACGAGAATTCTCAAGATCTAGGCGCACACCCCGGGGGACTTGTGGACAGCGCCGTTATACGAGGCGACGTAATTTAATCTTCATTGAGCGTGAAACATTTTTCTACCATTTTTAGGAACGTGCATGTATGCCATCCGGTTGCAAAATGTGTTAGCTGACATTTTGCGTTCGCTACAAAAAGGAATCCTGTTAAACATAATGTTTCATCATCATTTATATTATTAAATTTTCACTGGAATTCCGTTTTTAGACACCAACAGTCGCAGTAATAGAATTATAATTATATTGTGATTATATAACGAATGCTGACTGTGTCGAAAGAATAATAGCTTGAGTTATAACAAAACTTAAAAAAAAAAAAAAAATAATAATAAAGAAAAAGTTTTCCTGCAATTTTGCGAATTTAATTTAGAATAAATCTAGTTGCGTCGATGAAAGTTAAGTATAAAATTTGTGTTCCCTCATTTCCCCAAGAATGAGTCAGATTTCACACGAGCGGAAAACGACGAGTGAGCGTTTTCTACTACGACGCAACACTAGCTCTGTGTCGTCTTTTCTTCTTGTCGCGATCTTTGTCGGATGACGACTGGGTGTACACCGAGTACATTAGCAATCACAACATCGGATACCATAGATGCTGAAGGGTTCGCATAGAAACAAGGCTGGGAGAGAGGCCGAAGAAGCTTTGACAGCTGTTGGCCGGCTTTTGCCTCGCTGTCTACCACTGTACGGAATAGACGAGAACACGATGGGCCGCTATATGGACTCTGGATGCTCTCCCGTTTCGAGTAACTCCTCGGGCCACTTCAAACGTCGCGTCCATTTTGATTCACGTCGGCGTTTCCATTCACCTCGAGAGAAACGTAATGGGAGCGAACGCATGTACGTTTTTGTAGCAAGTCGTGATATAACAGACACGATTACGGCGCGGCGTTTAGAATAACACTTTTCAGCTTCATATGCAAAAAGGCCCTTTATATGCATTCTCTAAAAGATTTTTATATCAATTGCAAGCTGTGCTAAATTCCTTTATAGAATATTATTCTATATTATTTTTATCTGGTGCGATTTAGATGTAAAAAAATATAGAAGGCAAACGAGAGCGCACTGTAGATCGATATGCAGCTCAAAACGTGTTGTTATTTTCAGAAACATTTCAGGCTACTTAAAATGTCACATTCAATTTGGTTCGTATCAACGTAACGTTGAGCATTTGGCACAGATGGAGAGTAGTTCTCAACTTTAAAATCAATAGTATGTATAGCTCCCGCAAGAATGATCTGTATGATCAAATTTACGGAACAAATTTACGGACTTGGCTCAATACAATACACTCACATAAATATACTTACATATATCATATATACATTTTTGCAAGAAACCATACAATAAATTTTTCAGAAAAAATAGAAGCAATTTAAAAATAATATGAAGAATAAAGACTAAATACTTGATAGGATTTTAGAATCTAAATGGAAATAGGATGGTGAAAGCCAAAAAAAGTTATCTTTTTATTTAATAAAAAATCAATGAGAACTTTTATATAGAAGAAGAGTATTTCTTTTCCAATAATAATGGAAATTTTTTTGTTACATAAAAGTAGAATAATGAATTATTGACGATATACTTCCTCTAAACAAAAATAATGATTTCACTGATATTTCTAAAAATGTAGCTAGATCCAGGTCTGAAAATAATTTGGTTGGATTACTAAAATAATTATAAATTGGAATACTTTAGCGTTGTGACAATACTGGAAAAAGTTTTGGTATTCTAGTAGTCGGTTCGAGTGTCCTACATAATTATTTCGATAATTTGAACAAAATTATTTAAAAATTTATATTTAAACTTTTAGATACACCAGCAAAATTATTTTTTATGTGTATAGTGTTTATTTAAACAATATTATATCATTGCTATTATTATATTATTATTATATAGAAATCCAATTTATTCCTTGGAGCCTCAAAAAAGGATTCATTTTTGTTATAATAGTTTGGAAATATTTTCTATAACATACATACATAAGTACTCATATGAATTGTATACATTTTCCATATACCAAAAAAATATATTTTATCAAAAATATATTATTAATTAACTCTGCTTCTCGTGCATCGTTATTATTTTATAAATAATCCCATACTTGCTGACAAGCAACTTCCTCTGATGCAAGATATTATCTTCAAACATTGCATAAAAGGAGATTAAGAGAATTAACAACTAGATCAGCCATGATGCGGTGGCACCCTACATTACTTTTTCAACTATAATGACTTCATGCAGAAGATTCCTTTGTCTCGCTTGGTGCAATACAGTTCGTTAACCAACTCGTAAACGAAAGAAAGAAAGGTGGGAGAATACTCTTATCGACAATGCAGAAACGAATCTTTCAATCATTCTTCTGTAGTTACCATCATCTCGCCGAAGAAGAAAACGATGGCGAACGCCGGGCATCTCTCCACGGCCGGCGTGAAACTGGAAACGCGTCTTGAGTCTGCATCTGCGTCTACGTCTTCCATCAATTCATACCCGTCGGCTGGAAATTGAGCCTTAACATTTGCGCTGACACGCTTAATCTCGCCGAGACCATGCCCGTCGTCTCGCGCTCGTAACAGCTCGTAAAATATTTCGGACAGTTCGGCGAAACGAGGAGCAGCCCGTAGCGAGCGGTAACGAAGACGAATGACCTTTATCGTCCAAATCAAGCGCGTTGCATCGCGCAAACGCATGACGCGATGCCGCCGATGTTACATTCGACGTTGGTTGCGCTTTCATTCCTCCCGCAAACTCCCGCGATATATAATACACGGTCGACTTTCACCGCGCGCCGTTAACGGCAATGCCCAATAAATCCACACGTCTCACCCGCGATGAAATACAATGGCACGTACTCGTGTGACCTCTTCCCCCCCCTCCCTTGCGATTATGTGGCATTTATCGGGGGAGACGATCTTTTTTGTCGGTTCACCCTAATTGGCCCGACGCCGTAACGCCTTGGGACGAGGAAGTGAAAGCTCCCGCGCCGTCGTGTCGCTATTTTTAACTCTATCCTGGTACAAGCGTGCACTCGGAACCATTATTAATATCCATTGGCAGCTCCATGACTCACAGATAACCCGTCGCGGGCACCGTCGTCGTCCCTTGCAGAATCTGGGCCTAGGTGTGTTTGGAATTTCTGTTTATACCGGTGGGTAGAATCACGGTGAGCAACTAGACACGGCTCGAGAGGAGTCTCTCCTCCCGGGTTCGACACACGCGTGCACGCGTGACACACCATTGCACGTGCATCGCGTGCATCGTATGGCGCGACACGGCGACGATTGTCCGCGCAAACGAGTTTCGCAACTTCGCCGGGGCTGACGTCATTTGGGACAATGCGCGCATAGCATGCACTCCTGGCACAGATTCTGCACGCCTCGCGTCTCTCAGCCTGTCTCGGGACAATAGAGGACTTCCACTTCCGTCAATGCGATCGTTGCCAACCGAGCGGCTATCGGAGACAACCGAGACGGACCGTGCCCCGAGAAATTGCGACGGCACTTGCGCTAATGTTTCAGCAGGACGGTAGTAGTAATTTATTATAATGCAACTGTATAAAAAAGACGGAGGAAGACAAGGTCGTATCTCGAGTCTTCTTTTAGAGAAGCTGCAGTTATACGCGTACAATAATTAGATAAATGACAAGAAACTATACAACAAAATCATTCTTGAATAAATTATAGTAATGAATTTCCGATAAAACAAAAGTTTATTAATTTACTTCACTCACAAGCGCAATAGTTCATTTCTTTATCAGATACTTGACACTTCTTACTTATGACGACACGTGTCTCGAATAGATGTATTTCTCGATTGTCGCTGTATCATGTCGCAAGACCGAGATACGACACGATGGAGAGTACGGAAAGACAGCATCGACACAAAAGATGAGCTAAAGCTGTCCCCATGATTTCTGTCGCTCAGGTTACGGCTATTGTACGTGATGCACGTTGCAATAGCAACGAGATGGAAAAAATGTCCAATCCAATACGGAAAAATGAGAATACTGACGAGATGCAGGAGAGCTAACTGGTAGCGACAGCAATACGGGTTACAGCATGTGTTTCGCGTCGTGTTACTAAACGGTTTCCCAGATTTCTGTTCTTTCCCTCGTGTAATTCGATCCTCGAGTCTTAACAAGCCAGGAGAGTGCTGCCTCGATTCGTAAGATAATAGCAAGAAATCATTAAACTCCATGTCTCTTGTTGTAGCTTCCTTTTGTCTCCAATTGAAATCACAATGTATCGCGAGACAACAAAGTATATAAACATTATATTTTTCTCTAAATAACTATACCTGTAAATATATTTAGTCTGCAATTATAATTATGAGAAATATATATTTTATTAGTATTATTAGTTTAGAAAAACTTAATAAAATTCGTTATAGAATAAAGCAAGAATTTGTAGAGATTTTGCGAAACAATTGCAGCATTGCGCATTAATTAACATTAATTTTGTTCATTATATGTACGTATGTATGTACAGTATCAACAATCTTCGCACAATGGTTGGTTTTTATCATCTTGCATTACGAATCAATCAAACGATCCCATACGTACATACTTTCTGTTATATTCCGACGTAATAAATTTAATATTGCAGAAATTGCTAGAATACATGCGTATTTATATGTCGGATGGAACTGTTGGTATGTGTTGGTATAGGATATTGAGTTGAATTTTAAAACTCTGTGCGATCGCGGATCTCGTTCTTTTCGAAGCGTGCAATCGGAAATAAAAAGAGTGAGTAGCGCATATGCAGGCTACCGGTAGCGCTTGCTGTAAGGAAACGTATGCTAATACATGACGTATGTTTGTGCATGTTTGGTGTTCGTGCAAGCAACGAAGGTACGAATCGACGTACATGGGTACAGCAGCGGCAGCGAGCCGCACAATGGCAGCTTTACGTAATCATTCTACCTAAGCTATTATGCTTCCACGTTCTGTCGGGATTCAATTACGCCCTCCACCTTCTCGGTCTCTTCTCTCGCCTCTTCGTCCTTCTCCTGTTCCGTTGTTTGAGATACGGAAGAACAGTAACGCCTAAGGTGGAACTTGCTTAGCGCTAATATTCCGCTTTAGCTTTAACACGTTTTGCTCTAGTCAAAATATTATCAAACAAGATCTGTGTAATTCTTGGATATGTAAAGACGCTTGAGAGAGAGAGAGAGAGAGAGATGTATTGCAATTCCTGAAAGTCTCTATTAATAAAAATAATAGAACTTTCCCCTCTTCATTATTTTATCGTCTATTTTTAATTAGATATTTCTATTTCTTCGCACTTTTGCAGATTCAGTCTATTATACGGCGCAGAAGGCGTGTGATCGATCGCAACATGTACGAACATCGTGCGAAGTACTCATGACCCTGAAAGGAGAACACGCTTCGTGCGTGTACTTGAATTTAGGCGAGGACTTAGTGGCCAGATCGATGGTCATCGACGCAATCAAGCTACCAGCATGATCCCCTACTTTGTCGTCAGGCGGCACCCATATGTGATTTTTTTTCCTAATTCCCACAAGCACGTAAGGGGACCACAGGAAAGATGGCTAGTCGAGGGGATGTGCACTCTGGTGAAAGCCCGAAATCGGGGGACATCGTTCTTCGCGCTATTATTTATCCGAACTGTCGACCGTCCGATCAGTCATGCCGACATATGCTTAAGTAAGATTACATTTCTACTAATGCTTGCGAACGCGCCGCATATATGTCGACTAATAGGCGCGGCGTAAGAGGGTAGAGAGCATTCGGTCGCGGGGAACACCAAGGTGGGGATGGAAAAAATAGGGAAGGGTGGAACGAAGTTAGAGGTAGGCACCGAGTGATATATCGTGCTTCAACGGGGTGGGTTAAAATTTTTTTTCTTTCTCAGTCGCTTAATGGTCGCCCTCTCAACAGATTACGCTCGCACTGTCCCAACTGGGACGATCCCTTATAAAGATTAGTGGCTTATCGCGGAGTATTACTGTAATGCGCCGTGGAACACGTATAATGTACTGAGCGTTCTGCATAGAGGCTGCGTTAAATAAGTCTACCGTGTAATTCGAGACAGCGCGCGTGACCCCTCTCACTTCATTAGGTTTAATACCTTTGGAGGATTGCAAGGAGAAACTAGAATGATTGTGACACACACTGCTGCAAACGAGTTACATACGCTTTGCATTTACGATGAAGTTGAAACAATTTAATTCTTTTCTATTCATAATATATGTTTCATTTGTGATCGTTTTTAGAATTTAAAATTTATTAATTCATGAAGTTATAAATGTTAGACAGATCAGTATAGAATGTTCCAAGACTTTATTTCGATCAACTCGATAAAAATGTGCACATTTGAAAATTGTAATTGTACACACACTAAAGGAAAATATTACTCTATGTAGATCTGAAAATATTTTATTAGATTCAACGTTATACATTATATTAGTTATATTGTGAAACAAAGTTATTTTCAAATCTGGGTTTGGATAAATTTTTAAATACTCTCTTCAACAAAACCGTTCTTTATGTACTTATATATTATTGTCGAAATTGACAGCAAAAATCGCGATTAAGTAACGCTCACCATCTTCGTAATCGATTTCAATAGAACACTTGGTGTCTATAACGATGACTCTTGACTGTTTCTATAGGAGAAACCTATCCGCGACCTACAGAAATGCAGAAGTAACATCAATGTTGGGGGAACGGTGAAGCCTAACAAACGTCGAGCAACAATATGAAGCGGTACCGATACGCTCCAAAAAGTTTCTTTCCCTCCCCCGAGTGTTTGATGTGCGAATCGGAACACGTGTCGTTGTGACGATCAGGATGCACCTGGTGCGTGCATTACGCATCTCCGCACGCGGCACAATGGGCCGCTAACAAATTTAGCGGGGAGGGAGTAGGAAGTTTTATGGCGAACACGAGCGATCTTTCTCACGCGATGCCGCATTGTAGCTCGTACGGTTACGTCTGGACGCATCATTTACGATCAAGCCGTCTGCAGTAAAACTTTTTACGCAAATTCTACCACGCCCGACGTGGAACAATATCTTACGGCTTATTCGATTTGCACGGTGTTCCATGCTACATTCATTTGGATTAAGATATTGGCGGTTAATCAATTACTGGATCATGCAAAGAGATTTATTCAACAAAGGTGAATAAATGATAAATTCTCAAGTAATCAGTTTGATAACTTAATAACGCTAGAGTCTCACGGCTTTATAGATATATGTGTATATGGTGATCACGCACATATTGCTGAATGTCAAATGCAGTAGATGTCGTTATAGAGAGATGAAATGTATATTGAGTGTATTTTATGTTGTGGAATGTATATTGCGTAAAGTATTGATTATGCAAGAATGATGTGGCTTCGAGAGCTATTATCCGACGTATCTTTCGCTTCTGCTAACTAGATATTGTCATATTGTCGATTAATAATCTGTCGGGGGCTATGTATCTTGGAATTATCGGTTCATCAGCCGCAGGAATATCGATAGACATTTCTTTATCAGATCCTCCGCGTTTGTCAGCCATATCTCCTTTGCGCCGCGAAAAATTCCGTCAAATGCAAGCGAGCGTACTTGCATCATTTGAAGGCGTCGTTTCTGCTCGTCCGCGTATTCGCAAAAGGATCGATGCTCGTAAGGAAACGGACACACGTGACCGTCCTTACTCAATACTTACGCCGATGATCGCGCAATTCGATAAGGGAAAGTTCACTTGTCCGTGGCTCGCAGCCAAACGGACAATCACGGAGATCGATAGGTACTGTGAAAGTCGATTCAAGTATTTACGATGTCGAGGAGTATTTTCCTCTTGGCGCGGAAATGCAGTCATGTGAATTTGCGCTCGCGTATAATAGAACGTATTCATACGCGGCAACGAGCAAAATAAAGCAAAATTTGAACAAATATTTATTTACCAATATAGAAGCGCTTTATTGTAATAAGTACAATTTTATAAAACCATACTTTTTCTTTCACGAGAAAATACTCGTACATATAGAGGAGAGAATTAATTTACAAATGTGTTTCTGTTTTATTTATAAGATTCTTCTTTTTATCACCTTTTTTTAATTAATTAATATTTGTTAGTTATAGTCAGTAATAGTTTTTAATAAATTTATGATTCCATTTTTTTATTCTAACACCAACAAATATTAGTTAAAAAATCCAATGTACGTATAAATATAAATATTTGTAGAAAGTTCGCCCAGGCTCTACGATCAATACACTTTGATTTACATAAGAGTAATGTACATAACAACAATATGGATGTTGATATGAATCTTGTTATCTCATGTTTGTGGTTTTAATAAATTGGAACGGATGCTTTAAAAAATTAACGTTCTCGAAAACGTTCAAATACGGGATATTTTCTCTTTCGCGTTTCAGAGATATTTTGGAAAGCATCAAAATCTATAATTCCTTCTTTTTTTAGTGAACAATAATGTTATTGTAGCTTGATATCGGATGTGATTGGTGAAAGTGACGATGAATTTGAGAGAATGAAATTTTCTGTGATCCAGAGTTGGACGGATGAAATAGACGGTGTCATTTTCGGAAGCTGACACGTCGATTAGTTTCATGGGCGAGAAATGTGACGCGGAGTAAATTGAAAAGAATATTGATATCATATTTGGATGTCAAATACTGAATTGGTGATCAAAATGTAAAACAAATTTTGTCGATATTACTGGTACATTATTCTTTGTCAAAATTGTTTATAGATAAATCATATTTCACATCACAGGATATTTAGAAATAATAAAAGCAATTAAATAGATTAAAGTATAATTATGAAGTTACGTATCAAGATATTTAATATTAAGATACAACTGCATATTTAATGATATTTAAATTTAAAATACAGCAAACGTGGCGAAATCTGTTATCAGATACTAAATATTATTAATAAAATCGTACACGAAAAGAATAATTTTGCTAAAATTTAGCTAGATATACAGATCTGGAAATAACTTCGTTAAATTATCATCAAATTAAATTACGTAGAAATTTCAAGCATGATGAGCAAAGCTAAAAGTTTCGAAATTCTTTAGCAATTAGTTTGAATCCTACATAATTATTTTGATTCAATCAAATTATTTTCAGATTTAATTGAAAAAACAATTTTTATCATTTTAATTCAGCTCGTTTTAATTTTGATCTCCATTCGAACTTTATTTGCATTGCATTATACGAGTAAGAAATTATCAAATAATTTTAAAAACAATTTTGCTAAAATATCTAAAAATCTAGTTGGATACACATCTGAAAATTTTGTTGAGCATTAAAATAATTATGTAGAAATCAAACACAATGAACTGCAAAAAGCATTCTATAGTAATCAGTTTTTGAACATCATTATTTTGATGATCTAACAAAATTATTTTCAGATCTCTGTATCTAACTAAATTTTTAGACATTTTAGCAAAATTATTCTTTACATGTAGCTAAATTTTTAGATACTTCAGTAAAACCATCTTCTCCTTGTAGAGTTTACCATATACGAACTGTGCCTATATAAGTATAAAATAGAAAATAAGAATCTCGTAAAGATAGATATCTCACCGCTTTAACTATGTGTAATCGATCCCTTTTATTCTCACCGTGCATCATATACAAGAAGGAATACAGCCCGAGATATTCACCGTAATTATTGATAAACATAATAATCCGAGTACGCGCGGGTGATGACGGTACGCATGGATGCTACGATAACTCTATCACGCAAGTTATAGGGTAAGCCGGCATCCTTGCATTAAATCATATATACGATATCGTATCCGCAAGAAACTATTCGCACGCCCATTCGACTTCTTCGTTTCGACGACGGAGCCTGGAAAAGCCACACAGCTTTTCGAAACAAGGAACGCGCGTGGCGAAGCCGTCCGTCGATCACGCGGCATTACCTGCGATAGCGATCGGTCAGATCGCCGCTTCGTAATTTCTTCAACATTTAGCACTCTTTCCCCCTCGTTAGGGAACGCTCGATCCGAATCGTCCGCGTGAGCCGTAAAGCAGCCTATATACGGCGCTCACGCGGAACGCATACACGGTTCTTACATATGGCTGGCACCCCGGGGCTCTCGTAATCATTGCGATTACCACGCGGTAATGCGGCGCATTCCCTCTCTCGCGAAATCCGCTCCGCGATGTCCGTGTGGAACGGCGAGTACGTGACTGTCAGCTGGCTGGCAAATGGGCGAATACGAGAGACATGTGTGTGCATATGTGTCCTCACATATTCCGCGATACTGATCCCAAAATACGAGAGATCGTTGACACATACCCCTGCTGTTCATCCTTAAATACTCACTTTATTGTTTACGCAAAGGAACAACAACGTATTGCATTATCCCTGACCCTCGCATCTGCACGCTTTCAAATAAACCGCATTATGCCTAGACATGGCGACTGTCCACAAGTTTGATGTAATCCGGGAAAAATTATATACGGATAACGCAACGTATAACGTATAAATATTATATGCAAAAATTAAAATTCTGCAACCATCGATTAATACTCGCACTCTCTGTCATGCACGTGTTTTTAATTTTAATTCGATCGACTCGGCGTTTTGTTATGCATCATATTCACGTTACATTGTTATCCTCATTGCAGCGCGTACCCTTTTAATGCGATTGCCTACTTTCGCGGCACACGATTATACATAAACGTTGCGCATTATTTACCGACTTACGCAATCTACATACATTTCCATAAATTCTGTTCTCCTTGTTAGCGCATATTTTCATTGCGCGATGCATATTTCATTTTCGTTAACGCCACTTGTCTGCCAGTGGCCGCAAATGGCGAGATGCGTGAATAGCTATGGCAAAGCGTTCTCATAATTTCAGCGAATTGCTCTTCAATGCTTCTCACTTTCCGCTTGTACTTCCAATTTTACGATTTGATCAGTTGATTGTGGTAAAGTTTCCGGTTTTGAAGTAAAATTTCGTGGTACTGTACGCATCAATAACTCAGTATTTATCGAAACTGTATATAGCCAATTAAATAGTTGCGTTCTCTTCGTATTACTAAAAGCATGTAGTTTTTGTGCGTAAATATCCGAATGTGCAGCAATCATCAAACAATATCGCTTGTTGCTCTATAATCGCTGTTGTAGAATGAAATTCGTGCGCATTCTTGAACATGCGTTCTAAATGATTAATTTTGATTTGTATCGTGTTGATCTCCACTGGTCCAATTAGAATAATTTATCTAAACTTATTTCCGCTTTTTCATTAATAATTTTATGGTTTCAGATACAGAATATTAACATTCCTATGTTCTTTTCAAAATAGAGTACAAGATATTGTCTGTTAGAATAAAAAAATACAATGGCTGTACAAGATTTTTATTTTTAATTAAATGTTTTATTGTTAAAAATATTAACAAAATTTAGTATATGTTGCACGAACCAACATACAAATTACATTAAACTATTAATTACATACGCCAGATGTATTCGACCGATGATATCCGTTTAGGTGTGCTGGTCTTCGAGTTTTAAAAAGCGTACGGTGGGGTTGTATAGTGCGCGATTTTACCCTGTAATCACATGTACGTGCTTAATGGGAAAATATACGAGTGCTGGCACTCGAGCGTCGCGATATCTCGCGCGAGCAGAAGAGGGCAAGAGCACGGGGTACCACCAATTCGGAGGGGCGTTGTCTAGTCCAATCGCTTAGGGAAATTGACAAAGAGTCGACAACTGTCAGCGCGCAGCTGGGTCACCGACTTCGAATGCTCGCACGTCGGGTACACGCGCGTGTATGAACGCTGAAATCTCCCCATCTAAGCTCGGCTTGTCGCCACCCTGTCAACGGCGCAAATGCCTCTTCGGCGAACGTTCAAAAGAGCACATTTTGCCTACCCCTTCTGTCCTACCCTCTTGTAGCTCATGCAAACGCCATTGAAAATCCACCCTGTTTTATCCGGACACAGCCGATTTCCCGTTTTGCGCGTTTCCATTTCCGCGACAAGCTTTACGCAATCTCGAGTTGCGCCGTGTTTATTGTAACGCCCGTTCACTCCTCACGTCGTTCTCATCGGAACTTTTTCTCTCTTCCTCTCTCTTTCTTATTACCTTTCTTTTCATTTTTCCGCGATATAAGAAAGTGATTCCGTTTAAAGATTCGAGAGTAGCGAATTTATCGATTATAAACAACAATCAATTAGAGAGCTGCATATCAAGAGATTGCTTTATGATTTATGAGGAGATAAGATGTACTTTGTTGAAGCATTATCAAGAGAAATCGCCCCTTATCTTCAATTTTAGTTTATTCATGATTCGTACATGAAACAATCGAGAGCTTAAATTGCCAGCGCACGAATTTGTCGACGCAGCTTACAGAGATTCATTCTGTTATTGCTATTTCTCAAGTGGATTCTCATGATGCTTTAATGAGATTCGCGAATTTTGCGAACGCCTCGATTCCCACAGTCCGAAAACTTTCTCGGTAATGACTGAGGCAACTGAAGACGGTCGTTTGGTTCTGATCCTGATTCCCTGTGCGCGCGTGTGCAAGCTCACTTGTTCGTGGTCGATTATAAGCATTCGGAGTCGAAAGGCAAGCGAGCAACTAAAACGGAGAAGCGTTATCTGCTTCTACTCCGATGGATATCATTTCACGGGATCCTGAGCAACTCCATCCAATCACCACCCCTGCGAAAAGCTCTATCCGTCTCTTCTATCTCTCTCTCTGTTTCTCCGTCTTTGCTTTCTCCGCCTCTTCCTCGACTCACTTTGGCGCAAACTATTGATTTGTTTCATAGCCTGCGGCTCCTATAGCGAAACGTGAGGTAAGGGCTTCTTCGTTCCCTCTTCAGACTAGGGTGGATGTACATATCACCCCTGTTCTAACCATGGCAATGTCGAACGTTGCTATCCAGCTTGCGATACATATGCACATATACAGCTGCGTGCTGATTTTCTTTTGTGTATATATAATGCGCCCGCCTATGCGCGTAATCCCCATCGATGTCCGATTTCATCCGATAGAAATTTTTTTCCACGAGTTGTCACGTCTGCCTGCGGCATTGCCACGTGCGATAGTCCGATCGATTCGCGATACACGAGATATAACCCGTATGAGAAGCGAGAAAATTATTGGTAAGCGACAAGTGTTCACTTTATGAATGTCGCGAAGCTTCTTATATATTTCTATTTCTATCTTTTTACTAGCATTGACTGTTTATGAATATTGCAATTCGTGGAAAACAAATTTTTTGAAAAATTAAACTATTTCTTTGCCGCGTTAATGTGTACGTACTATGTATATGTCGTAATAGAAAATGATATAAAATTATCACCTGACAGTTAATTCGATGTTGACTGCGCCACCTAATACTCATAAATTATATTGAGAAATGCAATGCCAATAATGTTGACATAAGTGGTGTAATATATATTGAACGCGTGATAAGACGGTATGCGTTAAAGTGAAGTGTTTAATAGCGCAGCTTGATTTACAATCTGCCTTTGTCTAATTATTTCGAATCGTGTTGGGTAATTTTATTCACCGCGATCTAGTTATGCGCAATCGATTAGGCTTAATGATGAAATTATCAGATAGTTGTTTCTTCCTGGTGATGCAAATGGACCGGTTCAGATTCTCATGTGATGAATATAATTGAGATAATTCATTGGTGAAAGCACCGTTAATCGTTTACGCGGTTGAAACATGTTCCGTGCGAAATGGAGCGATACATTGAAATTAGTATCGTCGATGTTATAATTCGATATTTTATGAGAGTTTAACGATCTCTCGTTCATAACTGTCTTGTAAACATTTAATGAAGCGCGAACGACAGATGGATATATATTGAAGCTGCTAAGACATTTTTTTTACATGAAGATCAGTATTAAAGGAATTGTACTAATATAATAATTAGCGACATCATCTTGTTACTAATATTCAATGTAAATTTATTAACAACGAAAGAGAGATTAATTCTAATAATTTATTTCAAGTATAATTTAAAGTACACATTACTATTATTAATAATTTATCGTCAATACGTTTTGTCTTTCGGAGAAAATTTATGATTGTCTAATCTCAGTTTTAATTCAAAATTGCGCCTGTTACATAAAAGCTGTTTAATTATCGCACCGTGTACGCTTCGCCATTTAATGGACAGATTAAAATCCCGGAGATTTTCATTTCTGCAGCGAGAACCACTTCAACGTTCGACGATTGAAAGGAAGAGCGCGCGCGGCCGGTGGAATAGAAGTGGGGTGGTATGAAAAACGTTTGATAGCTCGTACTTGATTGCAAGGGGTGCATTCTGTTGCGGTGGATTCCCGTGGCATGCCTGCTCGTCCATTTTCGGGATAAGATGAGAATTACAAGTGTTCCGTTTCGGAATCCTCTTTCCCTTCCCCAAGGAACGTTGTCATTTCGTGAACACAATAGATGTTTCATGGGGTAGTCGTTGCTGATCCTCTCTCTTTCTGTATCTCTCTCCATCTCTCTGTCCCTTCGCCGACTCGACACGGGATGTTACGTTTACATCCCTGCATTACGTTATGCGAGGGTTCACGCTTACACGACCATTTCGGCAAGTCGAAGCGTTTTAGGTAAATTATTTCGCGCTAATACGACTAAATCCAGCGAAAGAAAATCGACGTCTTGTGTTTCGTTTGTTGATAAGTGTCTGGAAGGATTGAATTGCTATTTCAGCATCAACACGGTTTTCCTAAGACAAAAGATTCTGTTGAAGATGGAAAATTGCTAAGGGCTTTTGTAATTATTATTTACGGAAAGCATCGACAAGTAAGATTTATTATTTGAATTAAAAATGTAGACTGTTTCCTTTCAAAAGCCGCAGTCGACAAATGTCGTTCTATCTTTCTTTATATTCAACGAATGACAGAAGATAGAACGACACTTGTGTCGACTGTATCTCCTAAAAGGAAAGCAGTCATAATTTAGCGCAAGACTTAGTTATTTCGTCATGCTTGTGTTATACTTGTTACGAAATAAAGAAATATTTTCAATATCATTTTCTACGAGACGGTTCGTGTGGAAGTCACGTTCCTTGTGACTGAGACTAATTTTGAAATAAAACTACGAGATATGGTAAAGCGTAGATAAAAATAATGAATAGCGGACCGAGTTAACTAGCGTTCTCACAGCGACTTATCGTTGGAGAATTTCCGAGCACGGCTACGACTCTTAGCAACTTAACCAATTTTCCTCTAACGTCGACGTTATATAGTCCATCCCCGAATCGCGCGGCGCGTATTAATCTTCGTTTAACCGTCCGACTCGCAGATAATATTTTATCGGCCGCGTTTCTCCGGTAAGTCGATAGCGGACGATTAGGGAATTTTATGGGCTCGTTTGAAGAGAATAGGACAAGAATCACGATCGGTGTTATCGCGTAACTGCTGTGCGGGACGATATTTCAGAAATCGTTTCACTTTTGGAGGGACGGCTCGGCAACCCCGCCGGGGTGGGTGATTCACTCCCATATACAGCCACGCACGAACCCTCGACTTCGTAATTGATTGGTCCCGATACGCCTCCTTATCTCTTAATCCATCTTCCGCTCCCACGTTCCGCTCGTAGATTTGAGCCGTTCTGCCTGTTTGTTATGTATGTTGGATCTCTGGCGTTGGGCACTGGGCAAGCAAGGGGATGAATGGCGGAACAGGATCGTAAAGAATCAATCCCTTTGCAATACGCGCTCGCTTTATAGCGGATGTAAATATTTGCGACAATTGTATAAAGTTCGATCCACGCGCCAACCGCTATTATGGCGCAAGAGTGCACAACAATGAATAATGTATTCAGGACAATGTTCTTAATAAATAGACGGATGAGGCACTTTTCGTTGAGCGACCAGCGGCATCAAGATCATTTTATTATGAAAGAATATCGTTCGCCGCTTTCCAGACGATATTTAATTTCTACAGGATATTAAATATCGCTTTATATTCAACAGGGATATCTTGGTGACATAATGATGTAAATCAGAATATATATGACTTATCTATTAATTTAATTAAAAAATTTTGCAAACAATCTTTGCAATTATCGTAGTTTATTCTTATATCGTATGCCACGTGTAGAAAAGGTATGTAAAATTATATAAATAATATGTAAAAACAACATTTAATTTATAATACGGAAATATACAATTGTGCGTTTTTATAAAAATTAGATACTTTTACCTCTAATTGTATAATCTTTATATTAATGAAAAATTACAATAATAATAATATAAATAATAGTTAAATACAGGACTTTTAATATAAAAATGACAGTTGTGTAATGTAAAAGGACAAGTAAGCCAAATAAATAGAAATAATTTATCAAAAATTTAAATAAAAGTAATGAGATACAATGATCAAATTATAAATTTTACTACAAAACAAGTCGACAAATTAACATTATGTTTAAATGTAAATTTGTAAATTATGTAAATTATAAATTTATTTTTGCAGATTGTTTAATTTTTATAAAAAAAGAACAACTTTATAAGTTTCGACTCTACATGTATTACACCATTTTTTTAATAATAGGTTCCAAAATTACCTACTATAATTGTTAGTTTTATTCTTTTATAATATAGTATAAAATTTATTCTTTTGAGTTCACAAAACGCTTTCACGGTTAAAAAATTGATGATTTGAGTGACGTAGAGTCCCGATGTGCATCGCGGTGCACCATGATACAATGACGCGCAGCAAAGTCACCGATAGAGTTGCAATTTTACGCGAACAATATGCGCACTTTTGTACGCACGGGCATTTCGCGGCGAGCGACGAGTCGTCGCGAGCGTGACAAAAGAAATTTTGCGGAACGAAAGTGATTTGTGCCGCGCATTCTATGTAATAGTACGTGCTCTCGACCTCTGGGCTGCGAGCTCGATATATCACCGTGGTGGATTATGACGTTTAATACGGACAAGTTACGTTGGCGTGCGTCTTCATCAATTGGTGTGTCACATGCGCCTTGACCGGCCGTTTTGTCCACGAAGGACAAAACGTGCAGCGAGATATGCTGCTCTTATTGCGAGCATTAAGGAGTGAAATTATTGTTAGCACCGCGTAACGTGCGCAGTTGAGGAGTGTCCGTCGATGACATTGATAAACTATCGAGTCGTCAAATGACTGAAAGGAAATAAATTGCTAGGAACAGCCGGGTAATATTGCGATTCGTATTATACGTTAAAAAATGATTAGTAAATAATAAATAACGGATTATATGTAGATATGCGATTGATTACGATATTATGCCACGTGAAGTATTAAAGCAACATAATTCCTGCGGTTTGTTTACGCTCGTCGATTTTCTCACAAGAAATCTCTTGAGTCATAGCCGGAAAGGCAATTGTACAATGGATAGCCGCGGAGTATTATAACGTTATAATGCGGACGAGTAACGGCGCCGTCGTCGTGCGTCTTCATTAGCGGACTGGACGTTTGTACAAGTGAACGCGAACAAGATAGGGCGGTTTCTTCTTACACCTTGAAGAAGCGAAATTGCCGTGAGGTCATTTGCAACGGTTAAAAGGTATAGGAAAGGGATAGTTGGGTTCGTATGGGCGGGTCACGTTATAAAGGTGAGGCTCGGATTAATGAAGAGAGACGTTATAGGGGATGCCCTTTTCTAGACTGCATGATACATCAGTAGTTTTTATCGCTCGGTGGATGTCTGATGAGCCTGGAAACGCTACCACGATAGCGCACGCGAGCGACGTGTTTTGAATTTACATCAATGCGTCACGAAGAGAGTTCAGAAGTTGAAAAGACATCGCATTACACTGACTTTGTCCAGAGTCTTAATTTGTTTCTGTCGTCTATGATTTCAAGCATCCGCTTTAACGTCGGTTTTATAAAGTCCCTCAACGAGTCGGAATTGTTCAGCGGAAATGAAAAGCGTACAGAAATCCAATTAGAGTTTGTTTTGTTTGCAGTGCATTGATATTATTACTGTTATTATTATTGTTATTGTAGTCATTACTATTATTGTTATTATCGCTGCTAATGAGAACGCGGAAATATAATGGAGAGCAATTTGTAAATGGCAGATGAAATGAAATTGTAGTTTAATGTACAGCGAAGCCGATCCAACTTTGTCTCTTTTTATGATCCCGGCTGCAACGGGCCATTAATTTGTTCTTATGTCGAGGTGGTTATTTAATGGGATGACGTTATATGGGTCAACGAACAATCAAGATCGCATCATTTAAATATATTATTCAAACGATATTTGTAATCTCTCGAGTGTTGAGGGTTGGCTTTTTTAGACATCGACTATTTCATAATATGTTACACCGGGGTGATCACGGCAAAAGGGCTGATGGTTTCTAAGCAGAAGCGACTGAAACGCGAGCAGTGGTGACGCGGTATTTGATGATTCTAAAAAGCTCTCCTCCCGGTTATTCTCGAAGAGCACCATTTCGACCGTCATCTCTTGTCATTTCTTATTTCTCTCGATCGTCCCCTTTCAGAAAACCCATGTGCGGCATCTCGGTATCCCAACTTACGACACGTATGCGCATTTTATAGGGTATCTTATTGTTAGAACCATTAAAGGAACTTCAAGAGATCGTTCGCGTGAGATATGTGGAAGCCTCTCCTCGCGTGTGTTTCATACATAAAGCAAACACATTGACCAAAGGCTAATATTACATAAAATTAGTGATTACAATGTTAAACGTAAAATGGAACACGACTTTTGAAAAATGTTCGGCAGTCATGACAATTAGTTTTAGCAATTATTTATGCCATTTGCATAACGAAAACATATTGCGCTTATTAACTTACATCTAGTTTATTTAAAATTTCAATTCAGTTAAAACTTAAAATATAATATTACCGCTATATAACACAATATATGATACAATTCTCCCTCCGCTGAAAGAATAATTTAGCGGTCGAAAATATAAAGAAAATGACAACTTCTCAGACAGCAAATATAGTACCGTAAACATATACACGTGTACGAACACGTGTCCCTTAATATCCACCACTCGGCAAACTTTTTCAGGCTATACGTCGACAGACGTCGTCACAGTCGATGGGGAAGAGATCAATTAGAGGAAATCTCGATAACGACGTTTCGTCAGTTCCCCCTCGTCGACAACGGGAAACCGTAAGGACGCGGAGGAGGAGGAGGGATCAAACAGGAAATAAGAAAGTGTATATGTATCCTTTGTGAGGTGATTCGCCGCGGAAGCAGGCGAGGAGGGAAGAGGCCGATAATGTTATAGCGGATTATATACCGCGTTACCTCGTGCCCGTGGCTGCGACGGAATCGTATGTACGGAGGGACAATAGGGCCCATGCGACCCTCTTAAAGGGAGGTTAATTGGATCTCATCGATTCCGATCGTACAATGAGTCGAGATCAAATCCTCGCCGAATCGGAGAGACGTAACGGCGGCGCGGCGTAACGGTCTCCCCAATCTCTCGATGCTAGTGTCCCTTTTTCGCGCTTTACTCCCCTCGACCTTTCGTACATACCCTACCTCACCACCGCTGAGCTCCTTTCCACCGTAGTCTAGGTAACTCCCTTTTGCGTGAGTTTCGAGGATCCTTTTCCAAGACGACGGGACTGGGCGTTCACGTTCAAGGACGCCAAGTCTCTTGCTAGATCGAGGACCGCCACCTTGTGGCGAGCTTCATATTTGCAGGAGAAAGTTTTACAAATTTGCAAAACTTTGCCGTATTCTTCTTGAGTGGTGATAGTGTTCAATCTCTTCTTACTGATTCTTTCCTTATACACGAAATTGCCGTCTAGATCTGAATAAGGAGATCGAAATAGTTCATTAAAAGTTCTGTTGAGAACACTCGCGATCCTTTTCGCTGCCCCCTCGTCCAAGGGAAATTTAACTCACAAGAATATTTGAAGTACAATAGAAATAAAACATTGCTACACTAATAATAAAAACTTTTTACATTAGAAAACTACATGTGTATACCATATTACACTAAGGCGACGATTTGGGCAACTCGAGTTTGTCAAAACCAATAACCCACTCCCGTAGTTTTGCGCGATGCGTTGAAATAGTTGGTGAGGCAGCAGTTTGATTATTTTCAAGCAAACAACGCGATTTGGTATGCTGGTGTTATTTCCAGTTAAACTTTCGACAACAAGCTTCAGATTTCACGAGCTTGTCATGAATTTCGTCCGCATCTGATAAACGAGAAGGCTGTTTTTTGAATAAACAAATGTTGATTTTGTAGAAACGGTTAGGATATTTTTAAGTTTCCTTTCCCTTTGTTTTCAGAAAAACTGAAATACGAATTACCATTTTTTTCAAAACGTTTATCTATATTAAATTCCATTATTTTCACATTGCAATATAACATTCGATAATTTCGATTTTTATACATGGAAGCTTGTTATTTTATGTACGAAAAGAACTTTTACTGAAATATTTAAACATTTAGCTAGATATATCTGAAAATAATTTTGTCGGATCATCAAAACATTGTCAAAAATTTTAACGTAATTTGCAGCAGAAAATTTTAGTATCAATCAGCTTGAGTGTTCTACATTATCTTGATAGTTCAACAAAATTATTTTCAGATTTAGCTACTTTTCGAAATACAGTAATGTAATTCTTTCCTTATATATTGTAGATATAAGAAACTATTCCTATATATAGAAATAAAAATCATTAAATGTTACAATGAAATGTTGAAGACAATAGAATATATTATACATCGAATTTATAGATAGACTTATATTTTTTTTCATGAAAAAACGATATAAAATAGAAAATTAGGATCAAATCGAAAGTAGAAAAAAAACATTGATTTATTTAATAACTAATAGAATTGGGCTTAATAGAAAATCTTTAAACTCGAAGCACTGGCCAATGCGACAATGTACAGTAATTTGTAACTTTACGTGAAGCAAAGTGTACTTTGCACAAATGTAGCATAGTTCGCCCGCGATCGATAAAAGATACATTAGATACATGGGGGACGACACGGCTGCGAGGTCACGCTGGGAGATACACCTCGCACGCTCTCAACTCTAATTAGAGCCTAACTAACGTACATCCTGTCGGTTCCGTAAAGTCATCTCGATTTCAAGATAATACGCGGCAGAGTCGACGATGTTATAGCGGCGGCCGAGAAAAATGAGCGCCCCTAAATCGTATTGGTCACGGTCCTTAAGTTCGCCATGCCCACTTTGCTGCGGTTAAAGTCGCGAGTTCTTGCCGCCGAAGAGGGAAAGATAGAGAGTGAGAAGGTACAACGCGGATACGAGGGTATGATCGAGGCGGCCTCCGGGGAGGTTGGCAGGGGGGGGGGGGGG
>NW_017279267.1:2039946-2153348 GCF_001594065.2 Cyphomyrmex costatus | reverse complement strand
GGGGGGGGGGGGGGGGGCACCATGGAATGGTGGGTTGCAGCGTTTCTACCACGTTCTTTCTCCTTTCTTCCTTCCTCTCCCGCTCCCGACGGATGAGAGAGGCCAGCCTGCCTTGATCCAAGACGCCAATTTTCTTCTTACCGACGTGAATATGCAGGGGCATGCGGAGGATCGCGTGTATATCCCCCGTTCTCTCTGCTCACGAGAAGTGCAGGCGCACTTACTTCCCATTGGTTGTACTCGATCTGATTAACACGTTCGCGGAATATGTCGAAAAGTATTATTAAGGCTGAAGCAGGTAAATTACAAGAGACGCCGTCCAAGTGCAAATATACAGAAAATGAGCGTATTTTCGCGGCCGTTACTGCGTCCTTGACGATTTTTTGCCGTCCTTGTACGTCGCGATCGCGCGATGAAAGATCTTGCACACGTGTATCGAATATTCTTAAAATTACTCTCTGAGACGTGAGAAATAATGTGCAAATAAAGCGTTCATACCCATATTTAATATTTAACATATTATAATAAAAAAATGTGTATATAAAAAGAAGATTCTTCTTTTTTTTTAGATAACCGACAGATGTTGCCTCTTTTAGTTATTGTATATATTAAGGCGAAGGTTTCTTCTCTTATACTCCCGTCAACGAAATTCACAATCAATCTCTACATAATAAAAGAGTTTTTCCAGCTTCACGTATTCAGGATTTTTTTTCGGATGAAGGCATATCAATTCTGTCATCAGATAAACAACAATTTTTTGCATTAATAAATTGCTTAGATATTTTTTAAGTTTAGAATGTCTCCTTTTCTTTCCTGATTTTTTGAGTGGGAAAAATTAGGTTTTTTTTGCCAATCACAACTTTTAATCAGTCAATTATAACTTTAAATTTCTGAGGACGGATTAAACTCCCCAACTTCTTTCCTCTCTTCCTCTGAAATACGTCGATGTTCTCGAGTATTGAGAATTTTGTATTAATGCTTTTTCCCCTGTATTTCGATTTATGAAACGCAAGAACGCACTCCTCATTATGGAAAATATCGCTTTTAAATCAGATACACGTGGCACGTGTTTCTCATTTACTTTATCGCCGCTCTCTGCGATATATCCTGGACTATAACATATTATATATTCACAGTCAGTGTACCATTAATAATCGTTATCCCAACGTTCCCCTACCAACAGCTCAGTGGATAATTGGAAACCAAAGATAAAAGTTCCATAGGATGTTTTGAAGTCCAAAAGTCCCATCGGTGGTATAATTTTCACCCAAGAATGATCCACTACTGAAACCGGCATATCCCATGTGAATCGTTCAGAAATGTATATCGATATATAACCCTAAATATATCTTACTACTTTGAGACTTACTTTTGCGAACCAACTATAAACATATCAATCACAAACTTGGTTAAAGCAGCAATCCATCAAATATCGACAGTCTCATTACTCTAACAGAGAGCTTTCTAAAGATATATTTAGATGATTTACTTATTATTGATTTCCACATATCTTTTTAAAATGTTCCACTCAGTTATTAGAGAATACGTTTTAAATTTATCGTATTTAATTCTTTTAAAAGTTTGCTAATGTAATAAAAAGAATGTCATGAATAATACAATTAAACTTTCTACTCCAAATGATTTAAAATGGCGACATGATACTGTTCTAAAACTGACAATAAAAATCTATTAACAGAAACTCCTGTGATATGCTTTAAATCGTATTAGTGTGATATAAATATCGCTTTAAATCATGCAAAATTGTAACTACGAGAATGAAGGGAACCAGAAGACTCTCATTGCCAACGACATATCGTAGCACGTGCCGGACGATGGAGTGACACGTGCCATGCACACGTGGCTGAGGAAACCTATCCCATGTGGCATCTGGAAAATGTAGTACATAAGGAGTAATACGACTGTTCTTGTTGGCGCTTTCACGCCATTTCCACTTCACCATCCGAGCATTTACAAAATATGTATATTGCATGTGCACTATTGCGTGAATCGTTTCGTCTGCGTTTCCCAGAACATTTTAAATGAAACATTTAAGAATAACGCATTACGATTTGCTTTTCCTCGTCGTACATTTCCGAGAATCGATTTTTAACTCCGGCACGCGCGCCATGCAACTGTTTATTTATTTTAAATCGTCTTTTTAACTCTCAAAAGCGTCGATATCATTTCCATATAAATTACGTAACATAATTCTCCTCTGATCGACGGAAAGTAGGGACGACAGGAAATTAATTTAATAAACGCCAGAACTAGCCAGGTCGTAAAGGATATATAATATATATACAGAGCTCCAAACCTCTTCTTTATGCATTCAAATTACGAGCACCTCCTGTGTAGAGGCTATATGTTATCTTATCTTCACCTGATAACACCTGCGACGAAGTATTTTTTTTATCACCACCTGAATGCCTCATTATTTCGCTTCTCTGTGCTCTTTATAGTGTTTATCGGCATACAGTGTCGTGTGAAAACTTTATTGCGTTCTAATCGGCGTCTCACTTGGCACGGTATACCGCGATTGCTATTCCGTGTTTCGAGATTACGCCAGTGAAAATTTGCGCTTTATGACGACACGAGCGACCACGCGGATTCACCATCGCGAAACCTCCAGGCTGACCCTGGTTTCTCCCTCTCTTTCTCTTTAATGGTCTCCTCTGTGTGAAGCTGTTAAAGATAGATGCGTTATAAGATCGTACGCACGTTTGAGCAACGGATCTCGGCTTGATCCTGTAGGGTTACAATCCTGGTTCAACGCCGGCTTTAACGGCTCACTTATCACAACGTTCTGGGAGGTCACGATTAGAGGCGTTGAACGTTTCTCGAGATTGCAAGCATGCACTCTCGAACCTCGCCTTCTCATCGTACAGGGTGCGGGACTATATGTGGAAGATGTGCTAAGCTACGCTCGTTTTGTAAATCGGGGTCTCACGTTGCTCGCATCGGGGTTATCGTTTCTACGGATTGCGTGGATCTCCGGATAGAAATTCTGGTTTCAGGACGGGTTTGCATTCCACAGACAGCAATTTTTGCTAAAAAGAAATATGTTCGAACGTTTTGTACTTCTCGATATACAATATTGATTTGTATATACAATCAAGATGTAATTAAGAAACAGAGATAACTTATGTATAATTAAAATTGTTAAAATATTATTTGCTGTCCGAGAAAGTTGACGCGAGTAATTGGCTTAAGACTTATCAGTCAAATGAGCTAAATCTTATTATTACAAATTATAGTTTATAATTAATATTTTACTTTATTACTATTTAATTAGCCGAAGAAACGCCTACATATTTTTATGGAGACACTGAGAAAACACAATTTGCGTTATCCACGGTTTATTATTCCGCGTTCCATTGCTTGGACGTCTGCCGGAAATATCTCATTATCCCTCTGCGAATCATCAGCGACGCCGATATCTCTGCCTACGACCAACGGCCAAGGAAAGGAAAAAAATGCAAATCGCACTTTACGACATGCCTGCCGAGTCCCTCATCTTAAACCTCTGATGGCCTATTGGTGGGTGTTTAATAACCCATTCCGGTTTTGATAGATAGATACTAACTTATACACGCGCAATCTGCTGCTCGATGTTGGGCAGGTGTGTACAAGACGGTACACACTTGTCCATGTGAGGTAAGAGGCACACATATATCCTCCGCTATGTAGGATATCGTGTTAACAATTAGGAGGATTAGCGCTCGAGAACGTTTGGAACTGATAAGGTCTCCTTTCTCTCTCTCTCTCTCCCCCCTCCCCTTTTCTTCGTCTCTATCTCTCTTCGTCCTTGAATTTTGAGATTGCAGACTATCGGAGATAGATTCGAGAGATCTGTAAGAGAGCCTCTCCATGTTCGATCATTAAGGAGATCCTATCAGGATTGTAAGTCATTCAATCATTCACTCAATGTCCCGAACGATTACCTGGAGGGAACGCATCTTGATGAGGACGTGATCGAACGTTCCGGTTTGTCGTCGCCGAAATTTCGTTACACACCTGTCTGTGTATTTTGCAAGAAGTTTAAGAAACATGAGATAACATGATCAATAGAAATTCTGCACTTTCTGGAATTTCTGAACTTACGTAATCGAAAACGTATTAAGGTTTCTCTCTGTTTGGATAGAAGAGCAAAAGTATGAAATTGCCTTATCAGATGATAATAATGTATAATAGTTTTCCTGACTTCTTGTCGAAACTAACTGTCGTCGACTGTATATTTATGTTAGAAACGTAATTAGTGGACAACTCGTTGGCAAGTTCATCGAGGGAAAGGGAGATTCTGAATCGTTTGCCTAGGGTTCCTATTCGTTGGGACGAATACTTTCGACTCTGCAAAGTGTTACGACTGTCGTATATATGGCGGTCAGTAATTGAGTCCCCTGCGATTAAATGAAAACTCCATTACACAGTTCTTTCTTCTTTTCTGTTCTTCATGAATTTTCACTGCATTTGTCGTCTTCAATTAACGAACGAAAGAATTACATAACGCGTTATATTAAAAGACAAACATAAAAGGCAAGTGAAACACCATAATGCTATCGTTAAAGTTTGATAAATCGTTCAGTCATCATTAACACGTCTAATTTTGCAATAATTTGTAACCTTATTCGTATATACGATATTATCCAATTATACGTAATATTTTATCAGTATATTTTCGACATAATTATTCTGTTCTCAGCAAAGTATAAATCATTACAAGTTTTACGTCCGACAGTTTGAATGAAATCGTTAACAACAAAGTGTTCTGACGCTGTTAAGTATGTGATTCGATCACATACATATTTCAACGCGAGGTCCTTATTATTATCTCAGTAATTACTCGCTGTCTGTTATTTATCGGCGTATTAAGAGACAACAAGCATTTCATTCCGGCAAATACATGGACGAGTAATAATTACGCAAATTGACAGGTTGCCCAAAATGCAGTACGTTAATTTGCTCTTCCGACCTCGAATTTAAATTTCTAATTTAAGACATACATGGAGTAACAAAATTCAATTTGCTCATAAATATATATGCAGCGTCCTCCACATTTTCCTTCCCTAAACATTATCGTACATCGTTAGGTGTGAGATAAGTACCCGTCACACGCGCATATGATCGTTTGTCATACCGCTTATCCAGTTATTACTATAAATATTGTAATACTATTACATTACGTACGTAGCAATGCATTTAATACGTAACAATTAAATATATCTAATGGCTTATTGGTATCCATTAAGGTAATTATCAATCATACATTAAGGAAAATTTAATGCAATTTCATCTTAATGCACTCATACTATAAACTAGTCGATAAATTACAAGATGTTAATGTTTAAGTTGTTCCCTTTCCCCTCGAAAAGATGATTTGCTTATTTCTCTTTTCCTAGCAAGGAAACGACGATTAATTCGCACCGTTCGTTCGTAATATCAAACGCCCATCATAGGGTTTAAACACATACTAAATGCTCATTTGCAAGAAGTCTTAATTCACTGTCGAAATTAGTACATATAACGGTTTGCGAAATTAAATTTCGCTCTGCTCATACCGCTATACATACAGTGTGCCGTGGGGGAAATAATCTTTTACCAACGAAATTAACACTAGCGCGCGTATGCACGCCAAGATATGCAATTTGGTCATCGTATACTTCAACGCGATACCTTATTGTCGTAATCGCGATTCCGATTATTACCTATCATCTGCTATTTATTAACAACTTAACGGGCAACACGGTATGCGCATATATATGCATACGATAATCACTCGAATATTGGCATGCGGAATATAAAGTGTACATACACCGCTTTCGTTACAGTAAACTTAATTGTCGGACTTTCGTTGTCATTACAAGAATGATTTTGTTGAAAGATGTAAAATTTTGCTGGATGCAGGTCTAACTAAATAATTTTATTGACCTATCAAAATTATTCTTGGAAACTCAAACTGATTACTAGAATATCAACATTTTTTGCAGCGTTACTCATAAATTTTTAGTTCCCAAAATAATTATTTTAAATTCGGCAGATTCAGGTTCGAATTCCGGTTGAGATAATTTTTGCAACAAATTATTCAGTGTTTTAAAAATGGTTATTGCATCCGCAATATTTGTTTGTTAGTTTAATTTGTGATATTACGCGTCCTGAAACTTCAGAACAAGAAGACTTGTCTTATGATCAAATAGAGTTCTTTTCATACATTTGTATGAAAATAATATTTATTATAATATTTTGGTAGTCCAATAACATTATATTTAGATTTGTATCTGATTGAAGCGTCATTGAGTGAAGCGTTTCCGTTTCAAAAATTCGTTCGTAAAGATTTCTTAATATTCAATAAACAAGATTTTTATCGGAAACCTAATCTAATCTTTCTATCATTAAAAGTTAGCGCAACGAAGACATCCTGTACATGTCATACATCACGAGATTCAGGTAGAGAGAGGCTCGCGATAAAGTGTGGAAGATGTTTCATCGATCGGTTTGTGAACGTTGCTTAAGGAGGCGCACAGGTAAGATATAGCTCCCTGAAAGCGTTCGCCGTTATTAACCCCCGGTAAGAGTGCGCGGCGGGATACCGTGATTGCTGATCGTCAGTGCCTATAGGTCTCTCGGAGTGAATCATCGTGGGCAGGCTGTCTGCAAAAATTATGATCACACGATCGTATCTCTCTGTCTTTTGGTTTCTTTCCGTTTGTTCGCGACGCCGCGCCGCCTCGTAATCGTTGCGCGAGTTAGGACTGAAAATCTACCATAAGGTGAAATTTTGTGCAAATCATCCAATAGTTTTCCTTTCTAAAGAATATTTTAATAAACTATTAAATGTAATCTAGACTGAACAGTCAGTCTAGACATATTAATAAATAAAGACTTAGGAAGAGAGCGAGAGAGAATAAAGTATAAGAGCATCCATCACGAGCCAAGCAATGCAGTAGTGAGTTCTTTGAAAGTTGCTTGTTTCGCAAGATTCGCTATCAAATAACTCTACGTCTGACTGCGGGATGCTCTACTTTGTAGTTTGATGTAAGAGATCGGCGGATCGCGTGCTTCTATCTTAACTTGTTTTAAATTTCTAAGCTGTTCTTCTCTTGTTTATCGAGTTTTCTGACGGATACTGTTATGAGAGTATCCAGACTGCGGTTTAATGAGTATACCCTATTATATTCGCGTCAAAGAAAATTGTAATGTCCAAACTAATAACTGGGTTAAATTAAAATATGCAAACTCAGTTCTCTCTGTAATAGGTGAATTGATATGATAAGTATACGCTCGCGATTTGATGCAAATTCCTGTTATAGGTGATTGCGTATTTTTCATTTGCAATTCTTAACCGAGCGGTGCCAATATCGTTGATGTGCTCGTTCAACTAAAGAAGAGCACATCCTTTTCGCGGCACAATGACTTTCTCTCATATCTAAAATTCCAATAAGCGCCGCTTAGTAGCGCTCTCTGACAAAGTATCACGTTGAAAGACTCAATCTGTTCGTAACCGTTCATACATGCACCTTAGGATACTTGAAACGAGGGAGTTCATCTCACCGCTTAATGTTCAGGCATGTATTTTCGAAATCACCGACGGCCGTCGTCACCTATGAGATCGGGCATGCATAATGGTAACACGTTTCGAGGGAAGTATAAAAAGGAATCTATCTTGTCAGTGTGAAGTTATTAAGGCGCGCGCGTAACAGTAGCGAAATTAATTTCTTTCGAAGCTGTAAACGACAAGCGCTTATATTGCATCGGACTTTGAAATGTCCCATTCGACGGCTCGGTACAAAGTGCTTCTCCGCAGCATCATCTGCATGCATCTGAAAAGTCTCCGGTTACAGTAGCAACTTCGTCGCTGTTAATTTTCTTGCATGCCTGACTGAAGAATCTCACCGTGCTATTTTATTATATATAATAATGTTCTATTACGTTGATTTTTTTAATTACTCCTAGTGTCAATATTATACACAATTTGCAATTAAATAATAGATATAATTAAATTGCTGATAATAAATTAGTTATTAATCCGATTATAGAAAATAAAATATAATTATTGAAAACAATGTAGATTTTATCGCATATATATTTTTATGAACATATCTTATTATACAGTTTGACTATGATATATTATTTCGTTTAATTTTTGTGCGATAATAAGATTTGCGATGGTTAACGGTAATTATGCGCACATATGTTCTTTGATGAAATAATAACCAAAAGGATAATCGACTCGTCTGTATTATATTAACGTCAGCATTATCTTTTATCCTATTATAATGTAAGTAATGAACACTAATTTATACTATTTTAGAGATATAATATTTGATACTATAAATTAAGATGTGATATTTAACTAGGATTCTCTTATCACATAAAATAGCAAAAGGATACTTGTTTTTCTCATAAATAACAATATTATTATAAAAATATTACAAAAATTTTCCAAGTGTATAAATGCAAATTTCGCTGAGCTGAATCAATGATTTGAGTACACTTAAATTGTGCATGTCTGAACGATTTAATTCTGTATCGATTGCTCTCTGTTCGAGATACTAGCGCGTGCTGAATTATTCTCCACGATATCTAGATTGCTTCGCACTAGCGAGCGACCGATACGCAATTTGCACTTTGCTGATCCGATTAAATTATCGTCGTCGAATTATTTATCCGATCTGAAGTGGTCGCGTGAGACGATCGCGGATATTCACGCCGGCTATATCCGCCAGTTGCATCCCCGGTTTCTCCACCTTCTATTATCACTCCGTACGCAGAATTATTAAAGCCCGGCCATCGCGGACGTGTATACGTATATTTCGTAATGTTGAACCGGGAGCCAAAGCATACCGGGTGGCTGCCAGCCAGAAAACAATAAAGCTCGGCTATCATCCGGGATGGCGCCTCTACCACTTCAACTTCCCTCCCTGAATCGTTCTCCCTTGACCCCTCTCGCTGAAGCTTCTGCTTCGGTCCACGTACGGCTGGTATACGCTCTCCATTCAATTTAGATCCCACTTACGGCTCTCCCCGACTCGTCGACGGGCCGTGCTGTACGTCATATTTATTCTATTTATTGTAAGCCGATCTCATCCCCGGGCTTGAGTTAATATTTTCCTACGGGATCGCACGCTCCGCCGTTTTTCGTTTCGCCCATATCACTTCTCGTGATATTTTTTTCTTTGTTTTCTTTCGTGGATGATAGTCGGATGTGTGGCATTCATAACGTTGAAAATGAAATTATTCGATATTCTATTGTCAACCGAATCAGCGAAATGGAGAATCGTCTCTGCCTCATCGAGACCTGGATGTGCTTAAAATGGACGAACGCACAGCGATCCATTCATTCGAAGGTTGTCTACATTCGTCGTAAATCGACGATTCGGCGCTCGGCTATTATGACAGAAATAGTAGTTATGCTCCGCGGTTTTGGGAAATATTTGTCTAAAGGTAACCGCATTTAAATGGGATCGGGTAATCGTTCAGATCCGATTCGGTCAACAATACTATTGAATAATAATGCTATCGAGAGAGAATGCCGCCCATATCAGCGATTTCCGAAATAATCAAAATAATTTTATCGTTAATTTTAGCTTGGAAAATTAAATTTAAATATGCGTTCGATAAAGTCAACGCAACTAATGATAATTATTAATCTCATTGTTCTCGAGGTATGCACACTGAGAGAGTTTGATATTTATCAAATTCATATTTTTTGTATTTTTTGGGACAATAAAAAAATATGATGGTCCTAAAAAATAACAATAAAATTATAGTAATTTGGATCATTGTGTGGTAATTTCAATTAACGTATTTTTATGGTTATATAATAATTATAATTATAGTCATTTTAGGTTGCCAACTAAACATTTGTTGCTAAAACTATACATATAGTATGGTTATTATTACTAATATTAAAGCAATAATAATAATAATTATAATAATACGTAATTATAATTGCAAATACCAGACATTTTTTTCTGAATACATATATATATAAATTGCAATGTCTATGTTTTGTCAACTAATTATTTTAAATACAAAACTCAAATCAAATATATTATTATTGTGTCGTAAACTGATTCTTGATTGAATACTTTTCTAAGTATCCAAACGTAAAACTTCGCTTGTCCCGATCAATACTTCCGTCATTTTCCTTTTATCGCATTTTATTCGCCAAGTCGTGCGTGAAATACATATTTATTCCTTTTGCGATATGATAAACGCCATGGTCCACTTATGATGTTATGAAATATCATGATCGAGTGCAAGCATTGCATTAAACAGCGTATTTAAAACCTGTCTCGTTATCATCTTGTAATCTGTCGTAATTTATCAGTATAGGTAACTGCATTACTTCTGCAATACCATCTGAATTTATTGATTTTTACCACGTCGTAATTGAAATAGGTTGTATTCTAAATTTATTGATTTTGGACTGCTATAAACAATATAGTTTCCAATTAAAAACACAGTGACTCTCTGTGAAAACAATTTCGGGGAAAGTTGTTATTGCGTTTAACATGATTTTATTTTAATTATTCAGCCACAATATTTCGCGACTTGCTAGCTTTAAAATCTATTTCAAAAAAAATTGTGTGGAAATTTCAATACATCGCAGATATAGGCATTCGCTACGCTCGGCAAACATAAGGTTAATAATTATAGAGGTTAATACAGTTGTGCTTGTTATGGTCCACTGGTCGAGCGTTTCGCGGCGTATCGCGAAGCATCACGCATCTATGAAATCCTTCCTCGACTCTCGCGCCAACGAGTTATCCGCGTTTATGCTTTCGCCCGACTCCTCAAATTGGCGCGCACCTGATCGAGATTCGTATCAGCCGAGTCTTTAAGATAATGATTCGCGCGAACGATGCGTTAAAGTGCATCGCGCTTAGCCACGAGGTACACCGCCGGTGGTAACAAGATATAATAATCACTGTCATCAGAGCCGACTTGTATCGCCGCGCACCTTCGATCCAGTATATGCCGTGCAACTAGCAAGCTCGACGATCGAATGGAAACGCGTCTTGCCTCTCGGTGTGTTGGGTAAGAAAAAGATTACGAATCGGTACGCGACGGTTCGATTATTGTGCCACAGAGAGAGCGGATCGGCCAACTTGCTTTGAATGTACGAGATGTTTTAACGGTTTGCTTGGTAAAAAAAGAAAAACCATCGAATACTTCAATGAAATGTCCCGTTCTACGTTTATCCGGTTGATCTTCTTTGATGCAATTGTATATACGTATGTACATGGTATATTGCATATTGCGTGATGAGGGGAACGTATTACTTTCTATCCATACATGTAAAAACATTCGCATCTATGTTACTTGTATTACTACACGATGTTGATCTGAAAGGACTGCATCTGAAAGGATGCTGCAAATTGCGATTATCGAAAGGAGATATATTTATGCACAAATTTCAGATTTTATCACGTCCGGTTAAAAAGCTGTACGCAGGATGAACGATTTTTACTTCTACCGAATCTCCCGGAAGAGATTTCTAATCGTGAATGCGCATTGTCTTTCCGATGCCATTTTCTAGCATTGAGATTTTATCACAATTACCGACTATTCTCTTCGCAATCGTGAGTCTAGACGCTATTTTCTTCTGCGCTGCACGTACTTTGGAAAAGTATAAGGTTCTGGTCAGCGTTTCTCCGAAAGCTCGTCGGAGTCCTTAGAAGGCTCGACAATGGTCTTGTCGTGGTACTTACAGTAGTCAGCAAGGTTGCATTGTTACTTAGACATTGAGATGATACGTGCTGCTACCTACGTGCATTTTCGGACCAACCGAGCCATTGTCGCTTTATTTACGGAGCTCTTCTCGGCAATCTTGTCTTCTACTTCATTTAGTGTATTAGTTCGTTTAAATTGGAATAATACTGTTCTATTATATATATATATATCTTATTTATACTTTTAATTATATATATATTTTATATATAATATTTTAATGATAAAACAGAAATATAATGTCCTCTCTTAATAATTAGTTTATCATTTTCAAATTTAAATAAATAAACACTGATAAATATACATATAATATAATATAAATATAATATAATTTTATAAAAGATAGAATGACGTGGAAACGCAAATGTAGACGGCAGCATCAACTCATAATCAAATATTGGCGATTTCGTTTCTTAAATCGTTACCTCACCTCGTCGGTTCATCATCTCGTTATCATGTCGCGTTTAGTTAAGTTGAAATAGACAGGACACTAGCAGGCCTACGTTGGCGAGCTCTTGCGCGCCGGTATCTATTATAGATTCAACTAACATAAGCTCAATGCGATAACGAAGCGGGTAACGAACAGGCTCGAGTATCCGACACTGGGGTTTTGTTAAACCGAATCATTTGTCACGCGGTCGCGATGCCACCGCGTTGTATCATCGACGGTCGACGGGTAGGTGCCAGCGGGATAGATTGTCAGATTGTATCGGGGCTGAAACGGGGTCGGCGCGCGTTGATTGGCGTTCCACGATGCGAGTTCGATTTGACTCGTAAGGATGAAACCACGCGTGTCCGGGCACCTCACGACGAGTTCCGAAATACCCTTCTCAAAATCGATAGCCAGCCCCGGCAGGTACGTTACAAGGTGGACCCGACAGTCCGCACGCATGGACTACCGACGAATTAAAATTGATTGATACTGCCACACCGCGGATTAATCGCCGGTGTGGATACGTATAGGTTAATGGTAAAATGCTGCTACTGTCCGTGCGGCCGTCAAGACCCATTTTGAAATATAAAACATAATTAAGATGCGTTATAGATAAGCATCGCGAATGGAAGTCTGTAATAACTTGGGAAGTGATTTTATCTGGTAATAAACGTCAATCAAATTATGCGAGTTGGATTACGAGAGATGGTACCGACGATGATTCTCGAAGAAAAGATATTTCCCCACTTTAACTGCGATCTCTATCAAATATAAATACTTCTACTTATCGTAAATAATCCATTAGTGAAGATTAAATTAGTCTTTATTATTATCGCAATATAAATATTTTGCTTCAAAATTCGTTGCAAGAGTGACTTTTAAATTCTTCATCGCAACGATCTTTGAGAAAAAAAACAAGATACGACGAAACGTTTTTCCAATACGACGTTAATGTGTGTGGTAACCTGATAAAATAATCCTTTCTCTAAATTAGAAACTTAGACTGATCCTTGGATTATTTCTTCAGTCACGTTTATATATAGTGGAGAGGAATAAGCGAGAGGAGATAGGAATGTACCGTGACTTCGAATTTTCGTCTTTGTCGTCGTTATCGTCATTGTCATTGATTCGATCACCATTCTTTTACGATTGGTTCGTAAAAACCGTTCGTACTGACGAAATCGGACTTTTTTTATCTCTCACACGAGCTGCACCTGTCTACGAGCGTTTGGATAACGTATCAACATGATCACTGCTATGGTGTCGCCAACGACCAATTCGATTAGAAACCCAGTAACAGAGTCTGGCTACGAACGATTCTATGAAAAATCCTACAAGAAAAGGAGATACTTCCTCCTTGTGTATAATATATATACAGGGTGTTCAGTGTAACGGTCCACACGACAGTCACTTTTATAGCAATTTCAGAACCAAATACCAAACATTTTTTATTTATAACTTTAATTAAGGTTATAGATACTATCTTACTCTCTATAATCTTAATTAAAGTTATAAATAAAAAATGTTTGGTATTTGGCTCTGAAATTGCTATAAAAGTGACGAAATTACTATACTTATAGTTTTTTTTTTAGATAATTATATCATATGGTTGTAAAAAAAATTTGATTATAATTTAAAGTATTTGCAACCATCTTTATGGTAATAAAGCTATTTATAAAGTAATTTATAAAATAAGCTATTAATAAAGTAATTACAAAGAAGAAATATATATTATTATTTTCCTTTCTCGTATAGAATTTTAATAAACTGGCTCCTGCGGCCGGAGAATATGTTACAGAGTCTCCAAACTCTAGAAGTCTAGACTATAGACGGATGAAACAAGTTCACTCTTTTCGGTACTATATTCAATGTTCTTGTTACGATTGTTATTTCTCATGTTTCTTATTGCGACCTTTACAAACGCTGATGCAGCAGGTTAGACATGTACTAAATTTATCTACCAGAATAACGAAACTTGATATAGAGAGAGAAAGAGAAAAAGAAAGACGTTATCTGATTATTCGCGGAGTCCAACTGTCCAGATCTAATCCGCGAATTGTATGCCGCGTCGGTGAGAGAGACAGCTGGTTGTAACGCCAGAGGGAAAGGTCAAATGTCGGCTCCCTTGGAGTCGAATACCGGTCTCGTGGACCTCCACCAACTCTCTATCCATCGAACGTACGTCCGACTGCGTTTAGCGAAGTTCATTGCGTCGTGTTCGAGTTACCGGTACAGGCGAACCGTTGTGTCCCCCTCCGGCTTGAGCCGCTTGTAACGCGCAATCCTTGGCTGTACCGCTGCTTGAATGCCGGTTTGTTACGCGGAAGTGCATGCACTATTCTGCGAAGAAGAGACACGAGACAACGGATTGGCTGTCCACGACCGATGACACTGAGAGTCGGGTTAACGACTCTGCGAAAAGCATTTTCCATGCGAGGCAAAATCGACTGGTGAGAGGACATAGGTGCGTCACCTCTGCATGTCGAGTAAGAAACGCGTTTATGCTGTCGAAGAATATGACACGTTTAATGTACGAGCACGCTAGAAACATTAGTAATATTAACCTTTGACCTCATGTGTGTTCCGACATGTCGAATGTGAGTGGATTGCAGCAAGGCCGCGTGTTTCTCGCGCTCTCTCGACTTTCGTTTGATACTTATAGTATCGGAGATCGTATTGTACGTCCGCGAGTAACAATTCACGACTTTTCTAGTTTTGTTTCGTTGACAGTGTGAGATGCACCTCATCGCGCGACATTATTGAGGCATGACTTCGCGTTCAGCATCACGATGGGAAATAGGTGTTAAAACAGGGTCATAATTGACCTGTTAAAAAGACAAATGCCGTTTATACGCATGCACGCGTTGTACGAGCCGCACGAGCGGTACTTCGATGTACTCGAAAAGTCTCGCGATTATCGGGCGTGACTCATTGGTAAGTACCGAACAAAACTGCATTGTCGGCACGGTTACAATGGAAACGGGTTAGTGAATAAACGGCGACATTGTACGCGTCAATCGACGCGCGCGTTCTCTAAACTGCTCGCTGCATATCTCCAATGCCCGATAGCGCTTGAGTGATTGGCAATTATCGACACTGTCATCGGAGCCTGGGTAGCATAACGCAGAGAAAATTGTCGGTTCAACACACGCGCGCAGGATCATTTATACTTCGTCTCGACTATTCATTACCGGAGCGCGTACCGGTTCCATGCTCCGACAGGCCTCGATCACTGACTATACTTCGTGTTAATATTATTTACACCTGACGCGTTCACGATCCTGTAAAAACAATCGTTGATCTATCATATCTACTGATTGGTAACAATCTTCCTGATTAGATCGATGGCGATTATTATTTGTGTGACTTTCGATTGCGAAGAATTATGTCGTCTTCGTATATTGCATACTTCGAAATTTCAACGCATATTAGATTTTCGAAGAAATTTTTAACCCTTTGTTGTCACGTTTTTTTTTTGCTATTTATTTTATTATATTTATTCATAAATTGTTATTTTGGCATAAGAAATGTTGAATATCAATTTAACACAAATTATTTAAATAATATAATCACATTGTGTTAAATTAACATTCGAGTACGTTACAAAATTAATGTTAAAAAATTACAAAAGTTTAGAAGAACTTAAGTGTTTCTAATACAAATACGAAATATTTTTTACTGTATGTGTACAAATATTATATAATAGTTTTGAATGTATAAAAAATAATCAAAGTGTATATTTGCTTAATTTATTTATTTATTTATAAATAAGATATTTTTTTAATTGTAAAAACAGTGTTGCAAACATCAACATATGTAAACCTTTCGCTTGAGTGAATTTCACTCATGTACGGCAAACTGTGTGGTTAACTAAGGAGAACTTAATAACATATGACGTACATGCAATTACAAAATTCTCAATAATTGCAAGAACAGTTTTCATTCTTATTAATTGCCTTATTATTCTGACCATTGGATTATCACTTTTAATTTCTTTTGAAATATTTACGGCATAATTATCTCAATGAAGCGAAAAAGCACGGGCTGCTCGTTTTCGTTCATGCGTATACGGAGTTAATTTCGCCTATATACTGTCCATTTCTGCCGGAAATTTATAGTGCAATTACTTTTCAGTACTGTAGCTTCTCTCGTGACGTAGAGAAAGTTAGTCGAGGAAGTCGTTCCGTCGAGTAGAAAGAACCGCTGCTAAGCAGGCGTTTCTTGCGAGAACGAAATGAATCGTCGTTTCTTTCGCCGGTTCTCGAATATCGAGGTAAATCGGGTCTCGATTTATTTGAAGACTTCCAGGGACTGGGCCACCTGAGCTGGTCTCCACTGGAGAGGTAAAAAGCTGCTGATCGAGGCAAGATCGCGTGACTAAAAGAACAATCCGCATAAGCCCATCCGAACTGCGTTAAGCATCTCTCTCGAGGGGGAAAGGAAGGTAGTAATGGGGAAAGAAAGGGCACAGGGGGAAGGAAAGGAGTTCGGTAAGGTGGCTCTATGGGATGTCGAGTGTTTAGTCCGTGTCAGGAATGTAATTCACACGCCGCTGGCATTCCGTCGCGTTCCATTCCGCTCGCGGTTCGCCTTTTGTTGCGACGCAATGCGGCGTTCCAACGCAGCTACTGCTAACTATCCACTCACGAATCCAGGACCATCTTTCCCACCTACGTGCGCGAATCATCTACAGGAGCCAGGGCTACTTGACTAAATACCGCGCGGCCGTGAAAGTGTAGGTCGGCTTCCACCTTTTGGGATTCCAACTTTCGTTTATCCCGCCTCGCAAGAAACGACCGCTTGAGGACGCGTCTCGAGTCGATCAACCTGCGAGTTATGGCACGCGATCCATAATACGAGTTTCGGACCAGCTCTCACTCTCCATTAAGGAATTTTTATGTTATTTAGGTAAACGATCCAAAGTAATACAGTAATGGTGCAGTTCGTGAAAAAAATAAATCTTCGAGACACTTTCAAATACGACAATTATATAGTTTTCAAATAAAATAAAAATTAATTTATTTTTCCCCGCATCTACTTTGAACAAATTAAAATTATTTAAATTGCTATCTTACAAATTTTTCCGTGTTTTTTTCTATTACCTCGACGATTAATAAGTTCCGACTATATCCATAAATATTCGCGATGCTGCGTTACTTGGAAACTAGTTAACTACGGCGATGTCACTTGTCGCAGAAGAACTTGCGACTGCATTCCGCGCGGTTCTTCCTCGCCCGCTCCTTGCGGCGAGGACGCACGAACGAGGAGAAGCGGTGGAATGGCATAAAACGGTGTTTATTACGACGTTACTCCAGTTTAGCAAATTACTTGCATGCTCCCTTAATCACGGCGTAATACATGCCCTCGCCACATTCTTGTCTCGTGTAATACCGTCCGCTGTACGGACGCTTTTGCACTCTTGCTCTCCAAGCGTACACAGAAGTCACGGCAGAGTACCATCGGCCTTGCGTTTAACGTCCATCGCCTGCAATTGCGCTTATTTTGCTTAAGAGAATGCCGATGCAATTTAATAAATGACTTACAATTGGTCGGTAAGCGCGCAAAGAATCGCCTCCGAGAAAAACGACGTTTAAGATTAACTTCTACCTTCTACCATAAATATATCTTTTTGTTAAGTGCAATGATCCTTTTGCAATGATCTTATAAATGGCAATTGAGGCGATAACCGAGTTAAAAATATAGTTTTCGAAATTTGAATTATTTTCAATGCACTTTTTCCAAACAATTTTGTAGCTCGAAAATAAACGAGATACTTCACCGAATAATTAAGATACTAAGGTCGTCCAATTATCGGCCGAGACATTATGAGATTCTGTTTAATTTGGTACTTCATAGGATGCTCTAAGCAATAAATAATTATTATCGCAAACACAATGGGCAATCGAGTCTCAAGAACTCAAATTCTCGATAGCGGCGCTCGTTTACTCGCCACTCGACGATATCTTTTAACTTTCTCATCCTCCTTGGCAGCATACTCTTTGCATAACGGATAGGGAGGCGAAGAATCGCCATGAAAAGAAAATCAAACTCTCTTCCCTGCAGATTCGGTCGTTCTTCTTCGTCGCTTCCGCGACGTCCACGGCGTCGACTCTGCGAGCAAAATCAACGCTGACGAACAATTCATACAGTCGACGAAGTTCTTCGGTAAATACGGCAGACACAATACATGCGAATGGATATATTTGAAGGTAATACAACACAGGCGTTCTACACCCCTCGCGCTTTACTACTGGTTTTCTTTCAAAGGAGAAGAAACGAGCGGGGAGAATCCAGGCAAACGGCTAAGTGGCCATAAACGTGTTGAATGCATTTCAATATCATTCTCGCGATTACTGCTTGCTAAAGATGATCGTTACTATCATATTCTTAATAAAGCAACCACCCCTGACTGCTGCAACAGCGAACACGAGAGACCTTATAATAGAGATCGCGATTACTGCTTGCTAAAGATGATCGTTACTATCATATTCTTAATAAAGCAACCACCCCTGATTGCTGCAACAGCGAACACGAGAGACCTTATAATAGAGAATAACATTGTCAACGAGACATCATCTCGTTTTATTACGATTATCATTACTATTATTATCATTTTGAATTACTTGTGCGTTTTTTGAGACTTTTCTTTTGGTGTCTTTTTTTTTTTAAGGATATCCTCTTACGACTCGTGCTACTTGAAGAATAACTTCCAGATTCATCATTATTCAAAATTGAAATCAGAAAGTACAGAAAGCACATGTTTTTCTACGTATATAATTATGTAACATTTATTTACTCCGACTAATTAAAGAAACAATTTAATTGTTTTATTGTTCAAATTATACATACCATATATTTATTGAATATTTTCTTAAAGAGAAATAAGTTACGTTGCTGCTGCATTTGAAATCATTACGCCTTTCAAAAGCGCGACTGTCTGCAATTTCGTTATATTCCGCCGAACGATGTCGAAAGACGTAGTTGCAAGATAATATGCTAGACATACATCATCACATCATGTTTAATCATAAAAGCGCGTTAGACAGCAAAAATGTCGTGCGACATGTTGTAATCGTTTCTAGAAGATGTACTTTTAACAAGATACGATAAACTGTCTTTTCCCGTGCTTCTGTTAATTTAATAGCGCATTCTAAACTGTTATCGAGAACACAAGAATCGATCGCCTATTTTATATAAGGAAAGAACTATATGCTGGAGTATCTGAAAATAATTTTATTGAATAATTAATTATATATAAGATGCACAAACTGATTGTTAGAATGTTAATACTTTTTGCAGCATTATTAATTATGCTTGAGTCCTACATAATTAAGTTGATAGTTTAACAAAGTTATTTTCAATAAGTAACAAGTTGTTAAATTACATTCAAATGCGTATACAAATTCTTAAATATTTTAACAAAATCGTTTTTTCCGTGTAACATCGACAGTGGGGAGAATGAGAGAATGTAGAGGCATCGCACAATGTGAAGATGTAAATTCACGATAGAAACTTTAAAGACCGTTTATATAATTCGTTACTTCAATATCGTTTCAAGAGATATCAGACGAGAATGGAATTAGCAACGATGTGAATATTCTTTTGTTTAGAATTAAATTTCATTGAAGCCGATAATAATATTCAGTCAGCAATAATATACAGAAAGGAAAATATTTTACTTCTCTTCAAAAAAGATCTTTTCTATTTAAAAACGTAGGAAGAATATATAGACTTATATGAAATTTATTTTATGTAAATCGGAGTCTTATACAATGAATGTAGTTGTATACGAATAATATGCAAAACTTGGATTCGCTCCAAGAAGTTAGTGACCCAGAGAGAAACGAGTCATATCTCTCGCTTCAGGAAACTTTGTAACAATTCCGAAACGGGAAGAAAACATTAACCCGCGAACAAGAATAACACATGCGATCTTTCATCGAATATTAAACGCTTATCTATTTTTCAATAATGAGATACCTATTTATAAAAACAGAGAAAAATACTCGTGATGTTAAATAAAAAGAAGTATTTAATAAAATCAAATTATTAGGAAGAAATAATCACGATATATTTTAAATTAAAACAAATGATATATAAATTTAACACTATTATTTATATCCTGAACAGCTTTGTCATTTATTGTCGTTTGATATTAATATATCTAATTCTGAAATGCATTTTGTCGAATCCAGGAAAGTTCTATTTCTATTTGTAAGTAGAATATTCTCATAATGCGCTGTAGCAGCAAATTATGGTCGAAAGACCATTTAATTGCGTGATTAATTAGCAATGTAATCATGAGAACTCTCGAAAGCTAGACAGATTGAAGCAAGCTCATTTCAGCGAGTTGATTATGATCCCCTATCGACATGGTCGTGCACTGTCGACGTGTATATATTTGAAACATTCAGGTATGTGTACTCCTTGTTCATTGTTTTGGATGCAAGCATGTCTGCAAGCATGTTAGTTGAATAGCATCGGAGAATAGTTTGGTTCAAACGGTTCTAATCCGCTTTTCTAGGATTTGCGTATGATTTTTATTGTCCGTTTTCGAGTACGCGGAGAATTGCTCTGGATAATCGGCGTAAACTTTGATATTCGATATTACAACGGTAGAATCCATTCTACGTACGCTCGTATTCATATTAGTGCGTTTCTAATTGATCGGAACAATAGTGAAGTGGTCAATTTCATACTAGGCAATATTGTATTTTCAAAAGTGCTTGAAAACATTTTTACAAATATTCTCGAAATAAGAATTTTAACATTATTGAATATATACTACATTCTTTTACATTTAAATACTAAAATTATTACGTATAAACAACATTTTTGATAATATCAATTATTATTGCAATATAATATAATTAACAATAAATAAACATATATAAGATTTAAAATTTTCATGACATTTTGGAATGTTTTGTCAATTAAAATGCAATAATATACAACGATGAAATGAATTTATCTATAAATTTTAGAAAAAGAATGAAATTCCAACAATGATTTTTTAATTTTCGTGTAATCGTAATCACGATTCACAAACTACAGTAAACAATTCGATCACATAACGTTTCCTCTATATTTACGATAACTGCGTCTCTGTATATTATCATATATGTTCTCAGCAGATTAATGTATTTCAGAATATGCGCGCGCGCAATCGTTACCCTTTTCGCAATCGTAAAAAATAACATCTGCTCATTACAGAACGTGATGAAATTATGACAAAGTGAAGGATCGGGAGAAGCGTGAGCACGTGTCGACCAAGTTGGTCGAGGCGTTACTTGGACACGACCTCGATATCGAATGTTCATGCTTGACAAGGAATCCGGTGCAATTAGGCGAGAGCGGGGCCCGAGCGCATCGGCGGCAATTACTCCCGGTACTGCGGTTGCACTGCAAGTCGAGAAGAGAAGTGCATAGCGACGAGACGGGGGACGGCTGAGCGGGCAAGCGTCAAAACAGCCTCATTAAGGTCATTAGCGTTCGTCCGGCTGCAAAGGCTTTCGCATAAGAGTAGCGGGTGCATGCTTGTGCACATTGTGCTACACGCGTCGTCAAAGGAACGCGTTTCGCATCTGCGAAACCGGGCTCGTAGCAGCGTGTCTGTTACGAACTGCAGATGAGAGGCGCGGCTGTATTTCGCGCAAGTAATGCATCTGTACAGTGAAAAACGTCCGAATGGTACGGTATGGAGCAAGGTTTTCGCCAATTTGCATTCTCGATGCCGTTGCGCGGCATCGACCACATTCGCACTCCGCGTTTGGAAGGCAATTATTGCGGTTCTTACGGATAAGGCGAAGTGAAACTTTTATTATACCTACTATTAAACGATTAATGTGTGCACGTCTTAAGTGCAGGCATTGCGTCCAGATAATCGTATATTCTGACGACTCATAGTTGCGTCCAACAATTTTACAGCTGTAATTGTTTAATTAAACGTATACAATGAAAAATACATATTATACACTTTAAGTAAATCAATAAAAATAATCGTAATTCAATTTAGATTTATGATAAGTATATTATGGTATATATACTAGAATTTTATATGCCATGATATTATAGATGTAAATAATTACAAAATTATAGATGTAATATAATAAAATAAACATTACTTAATTAATATGCAAATGACTTTATTTTTCAAAGTATAATCTCCTTTAAGAATACACTTCAGACAACATTCACAAGATTCTGAATACGCGAAATGTTAGTAAATCAAATCCCTTTAATCGCCTCCTTTGATTTAGGGACAAAAAGAAGTCTATGGAAGTAAGTTCGAGGAAGTAGGAAGAGTGATTTAAAACAATAATGCAACGCTGATTCAAGAATTACATCGTACACTTTGAATCGACACCATGTGATAAAAAAACTTAAGACGATCCAATGACAACTTTTCATAGAGTTCCCGCAAGTTATAAGAACGTTGTTATAAGTAGGTATATTTTGTCTCTATTAAGGAAGATTTATACTTTGAAAGACAGTAGAGTCATTTGTAAATTAATTAAGCGGTATTTATTTTCTCATAACATTCACTAAATTTTATTGCTACATTAGGTACGCCTGATCTAAAAATGTCAGGTATATAATGGGAATTTAAAACATATGAAGGCATATAAGGCGCTACAAACGAATATATCGTATTACATTCCATTGCAAGTTGATAAATATGGTTTATACCATTTAATGGGAGCAAACTTTTATTGAATAAAGTAATTCGATTATCTTTTATGATGCAATTAATTATGTGCTTCGCCTATCAAGGTATAGTTAGTATTTGATGCGTAATAAAAAAGGTGTTTATTGCTTGTTACGATTTCATACATATATGTATGTGTGCGTGTGCATTTATATATTATATATAAGTATATTTGTAAACGTAGGAGCGACGCTCTGAAAACATTAATTGCAGCTTAGTGGGATATTAGTACGTGCATCGTCTAGAATGAGATAAAGCTGGGCGAATGGATTTTTTGTGTAACGTGGCGTATTATATATACTATGAAACTTCTATTTAAGCCGATCATTAAATGAAACCAGTTGCTTTAATTGCTTTCCAGAGAGAGTTTGAAAGTCTCAATAATTAAGAAATAAAAATCGAGTTGCTAATTGATAAACTTGTGAAAACATTTAAATTATCACGCGTATGATTTTATTCTGATCAACTTAAAAAATAGAGAGAGAAGAACAAAAAAAATAATTAGAATTCTAATTAAAAAAATTGTTTACAATCTGATTATTGTTATGTAATAATAAAACTATTATTATTTATAATACCCAATTCCACTATTGTTTATAAATTCGAATGTCGTAATATTGTAATATATATGGGTGCTAAAGTAACAAGTATTTTTAGAAAAGTAATATACATGTGTAAACATATGCAATTTATTATGAAGAGAATAACACATAGGTATATCTATATCTTGATAAGAGAATGTCTGTCTCACAAAAATTATATTTAGCTGTCTTCTTCGTTAATTCGGTCCTAATTAAGAGTTTCATTGTAAAACTTCATTCTCTAAATCGAAAAGAACGTGTGAAAAGAATATTGTGTTTCTTTTTATTGGAAGAGTTTTGTTGCTTGCTATTTCTGTCTCTACAATTCTAGGCTTTCATATTACCTGAAATGGCAATTACTTGCGGTTTACCGCATTAAAATCACGCCGACACGTCTTCTCAGATAATCGCTTAGAATAATTAGGAGAGAATTGCGAGAGCCTCACTAAAATTATCGGAGTTACTCGAAACGAGTGACAAACGTCTCGTTGCCACAGTATTTCGAAAGGTTGCAGCATGTATAATAATTTGAATAGGTGACCCTTGTCGAAACAACCCTCGCGCCGACCGAAAAGTTTCGCCTTTATTTAGGGGTTCTGCAAACGCTCAGTTCGTCAGAGACGGCGATGAACAAGCTTTTTGTTCCACGGGTTTACCCACGTGGCAGGCGAGTTTATAAATTAGAGCGAGGAAACTCGTATCGATTGTGCAATCAAATTTGCACGCACGGTGATTACAAAGCTGATACTATCAGACTATTTTGTTGCGGCTCTTTGCGCGTGAAACTATTTCATCAATGACCAATGCGTGTGTTCTATTGTAGTTAAATAATACGATGGAAACAGTCAGAAATAGTTTTCGATTGCAATAAAATTTAATTGACGCACTATTAAATCATTGCTTCATTGGAAGTTGCGACAATAATAATTCGATATTTTTATGTCTGTACACAATGTGATAAATATAATTTATTTTATTAAAGCAAAATTGTATGTTTAAAGAGGAAATAACGTAAAAAAATAATTTTCTTTTCAGTGCCCAAAGTGTATCGAAGGGTTGGAAAGCCCGGGGAAAAGGACGTCAAGTGCAAACACCGAAATTACGGGACGAGTGTTGCGGGAGTTACTGTTACGCGCGAGTAATGAGGTATATTATCGCTACGAGGCAGGCAGGTACAACGTTTAACGGCGCGTCGTAGAGGGAGACACCCCAGGTCTCGTCGTTTCATAAATTCCTGAATCCGCCACGCTCTTGCTATCTCGTCAGCATACCTACCGTCTGCCTTCCATGACGCTAACTTTCGTACGGCCGTAGAAATCCGAAACTTCGGAGCTGTATCGCGTTCGCGAGATGCCATTCGTATGTTCGCTTGCCTGCCTGCCTGCTCGGTTCAGTTTGGCATAGTGCGACGCAGTGCGATGCACCGCGTTGCATCATGTTGCAGCGAGTTTCGTCCGATCGTTACTTACGTCGTGCCTGAATAACGCGTGCGACTCAACTCGTTACGCCGAAATACCGCGAACCGAAAGACGTGACATATGTCACGGAGCGGCCCGCACGAATGGCCCGTATATTCATCGGAGACCAGTCGTTAATTGTAGACGACTCCCTTACGTCACGTCCGGTTCAGAGAGAGTTCGCGGTTTGCTTATGAATCGTATGACGAAATCGCGCGTGTCATGTTGCCTTATGATCGCCGTTATAAACATACGATGTAGCTATATTTTTTATTTTATCTGGTTATGTTGAACTCAAAAGGCACAATCGATTTTTTAAATCAAATTCTAGTATAGATAAATTATCAGAGTTATATATTTACAGATAAATATATATACAAAATATAATAATATATTAATATTATATACATCTACGTATATGCGATGTAAATTATCATATGTAAACTATGTTTTACATGTCATTTATGTAAAACAATCCATGAATTATCTCTTCAAATAGATATTATCTCTCCAAATTCTAAAGAGTGAAAATTCTGTCGTTTTTAAAAAAGAATAGCAGAATTTTCACTCTTCAGAGTGAGAGTCCACTTCAAAGAATTTAGAGAGATAAAAACTTATGCGCTTTTCGTCTTTACACTCGACTGCACTAAAAATTTGTTTTTAAATTTTTATTTATCTACATAAAAAATTTACTAACAATCATAAACCTTAATTACTTCTTTTGTATTATATTATCCGATTTATAATCATTTATGTATTTTACCATTGCTTGTATTGTCTATATAATACGAAAAAGCTTAACGTAAATAACACGTAAAAATTTTATATCCAAACGTAATCTTGAAATATATGGCACAATCCTGATTTAAATCCGTAAAAAATATCTAAGTAAAATATAATCCAACTTCTATAATAGCAGAAAATTCGTTGTTAAAGCTTTTCCAACGTAAAACATATTTTTCAGATTTTTATACAATTCAAAGTAATATAAAAATCTGAATTTCAAAGATTCCGATTAGAGGTGGAGAACGAAGATTCAAATTGCCGATATAGGATTACAGACCTAACTTATCTCTCTCTTGACTGAGGATCGAATATTCGTCTGAGTAAATTCTATTTCAGATAAATAATTTAAATTTATATACGGCATATTGCATATACTTATATATATTTTAACGCGGTTTGAACTTTAATCACAGGTAATTCAAACAAATCTCGAAAATATTTATATTTATTTTTAAATCTGTGATATATTTTATACGAAACGACGATACATTAAAGTAAACTTTAAGCGAGCCACAATTACTTTTATATTAATCAAATCGAGTTTTATTTAATAAAAATATGATATATTTATTTAATGAGGATCATCATCGGCAGCGTACAATCGAAAAAGAGAGTCAAGTTCGATAGAGGTAACAATGTTCACCACGATATAAATTGCCCGAGTAAATCGTGTTTCGGCTCGCGGTAATTCGCGCGGACACGTCCAGTATGTTCCGGCTCGTCCGAGCGAACGAAACCGTTCCGAGCGGTCTGGAACGATAACCATACGTCAGGCGGAAGTGTCGTTGCTGCTACCAGACGGCCACAGGTAACAGAGAAAGAGAGAGATGGAAGAGAATTCTATTTGGTGAATCTCTCGCGTACCTCTCACCAGCGCGTATGTTTCACTTTCGCGCGCGACACGCGGGTTATGCGATCCCACGGGAGACAGCGTTTCCCGTCGTTTCGCATCGAAAACGCCTAGGTCGAGAAGCGACGCGTCCCGTCTTGCGAGCCGAATACAAATGCGGGCCGATGATAGAGCCGGGCCGTGCCCCGAAAATTCAGACGTATTTGTTACGCACGACCGCGCTCGCCCATAATAATGCGGCGCGAATCTAATCTCTAGGGCCCTATCGCTGATACCGACGCGTCCCTTCAACCATGATTCGTGGCCCCGGCCTAGCTGGGGGATGCGGATTTCGTAGCATAGCCCGAGGGCGAGGCGTCCAGTAATTTCCTTAGTGCGATCTGTATCGCTGTGATTAGTTTCCCTAACTGTCTCGGATGAGAATTTTAAAAGGGTTAAGCTTTATTAGATGCACATTCCTTTCCCTCACACAGAAAGAATAATTTTGTTCAAGTATCTAAACGTTTAACTAGATATAGATCTGAAATGATTTTGTTGGATTATCAAAATAATTATCTCAAGTATAATGAGCTATGCCTCGAAAGATTTTAACATTCTAGTAATCAGATTGTCCTATATAATTATTTTTAGATGTTTATCTAGTCAAATTTTTAGATACTTGAGCAAAACAGTTCTTTTCAGCTCATTTTGGCCAAGACAGATAAAATAAACTGAATTACGTTTGTGTTTATAATTGCATGGGCATTTCCTCTGTAACGATATATTTTTCGTGATGATTACCATATCGTTAAATTGTATGCAATTAATCATGAGCTGTCGTATAGTGACAGATCTTTTAACATGGATATGCATAACGACACAATAATATTAAAAAAATAATTTCTTTCTTATTCCTCCTATTTCTTTAATACTTTCTTGTAATTACTAGCATGAATAAGTCCCCGTCTCGATGAATGTTGCTTAATGGATTTAACCCACGGGTCAATCAAATGAAACATCTTCATACGTATTACCAGTGCACAACACTCGTAAATACAAGAATCATATCTTGTAGAAGCGACGTCAGATGTGAGCATAAAGAAAAAGTTCTAGTGAGAATAGCGCTATATATTTTATACACGTCGCTCGTTAATTACGTAGGCAACTTCCTTACGGGTTATTCCACGGATCAATCGAGCGTTCTTTAAAACGAGGTCGCCGACCTTCCTCTTGTTCTATCTTGGGAATCTCGCGGAGGACCGTTCCAACCGCTATTCGCGCCCTTGCCTTGCCGAAGCCAAAGCGTTTGGATCTCTGCCTCGTTATCCCAGCCATACTGACTTACTCGTTTGCACAAATTAATGCCTCGATACTATCGGCCGTGGCAGGGTTAACGTCGCGTAACGGGTAACCACCGAGTTGTGCGCGGGTTAAAAATAACGACACGGATTCAAAGCGTCGCGTTAAACTGAGTGAATGACTGACACGCATGGCACGCGTTAACCGAGAGAGGGATCGCGTATCGTTCTACGAGAAAACTAACGTGCATTTCAGCACGCGACACTGTCGCATGAGATCAACCAGACAGACATGGAACAAAAATGTACCGAGAGAGAGAGAGACTAATTGCAAGACGAGTGATGACAAGGTTTGTCGAGGAAAAATTTAAAGGCCGTCTTGTCGGGATAATCTACGTTAGTCTTGAAGACGTTACGCGGAATCTTCGGAACTTCTCGGATCTGAAAGTCTAACATCGTCAATCTCGTTACGGCGAATTGCATTGCGGCGGGAAAGCAATCAGAAGAATTAGAATCTTAAAGGAAAGCGTCGTTTAATAATATAATAATTAAATAACAGTTATTAAACATTTCAGAACGCGTCGAAAAATATTTAGTTTTGATAATGAAAAGCGTTTTGGTGCAACGAGTATTTATCGCGTTTGCTTTATGTGTAAATAAAGATTAAAACGATTTATTTTATTGTATCATTTTATAGGAAGAGTATATAAATAAAGTAACGTTATTTCTTTTTTAGACATCGCGTGTAAGCGCATTGCGCGATAATAAAATCATATGCAAAGCCGATGTATCACGAATGAATTTAACGACGGCGAAAGAGGATTTTTCTGACGATGCAACGCGGCGCATCCGGTTTGCCTTGATACAAGTTTAATCATATTCACGCGCCGCCCGTATATATATTAACGAGACACGGCCCGTTCGTCGCATTTAATATTTACCTGAGGATCATTTCCGCTCGTTTAATTAAAGCGTACCAGCTGCCACTTTCTTCCTTCAGCCACGATCGGCTCCCAGGATCCGCACGAACGGTATTTACTGAGCGTGATTCGCAACGAAATTAAATCGGCACGTCCAATCTACCTCTCCCTTTTGCTATTACCCTTTCACCCCTTGATGTCACCTCGTCCCTGCCATCGCATATTTTCTTCTTTGAGCTTTCAAGTCAAAGAGTGAAAAAAGACAGATTTATTCTCGTTTTTTTTTAATCATTTTTCTTCGCGAAATGTTGTAACAATAAATATGTTCGTATAGTGTTAAAAATGCCCTTCTAATGTTTTGTTATCTACTTTGTTATCTACTTTTCTGTGGATGGCTGCAATCCTAAAATTAAGATGCTACACTACAATTTATATTAATCTGCAACTATAAAACATGTAGGTCCTGATAATCCCGGGAATAATTAAAAAATTAATTTTCTGAAAAAATATTTTCAAAGTTCGTATCTAACAAGATTTAGAAAAAACAAGTTCTATATATTAATAAATTTTGTGTCTTTAAACAGTCTTATATCATAGGTTAAGAATATATAATTAAATTCGAAAATTTTTAAAGAAAAAGTAAAATTAATAACAAAAAACTTTAACGGATTTCAAGAATCCATATATTCTTTTAATATAATAAAAAATGTGTTCCTGTTATAAGTTGAAATATAAATTTTGCTATTAAAATAATTCTTACAATAACATTTTTTAACATTCGTAAACCACTCGTGAACAATTTCTAAAGTATAGATAATATTATTGAAGATTGTAATCGGTTGACATAAAATAGCCTTGCCGTATGACCGTCGATTCATTCCTGCAGATTCTTTTTCATCTATTTTCTGCTTCTGCGGATTTTCAATTTGCTGGTACGAGCGACCAGATTGGCATCGGTATCCGATGTCGCGTCTTTTGACGCTTCACCGCAGTGGATTCCTTCAGCATGCCTTTAGGTCCACGTTATTTGTCCTTGTTCAACCGACTGTCTGATATAAATTCACAGTATACGTTTTCATGCAAGAACTACGATAAACGCATAGCATATAAATATTCTACAAATTATTACAAGTACTACATTTTTATTGCGTAATAATAGTTATTATGAATAAATGTATGCGCGTTGATGACTCTTTTTTATAATTTCTTTTTCACTATTTTCTGTTTTCTAAGCATAAAAGATTGTCACGCTTAATAAATAGCAAAGTAAAATAAAATATTATTATACTTAATAGTGCTAATAATTTAATTGATAATTTAAAATGTTATTTTTATAATTATTGTATAATAGTAATTATATAATATTTTATATAACTGTTATTAATTATAAAATATTATATCATTGTTATTATATTATAATTTTAACAATTATATAATATTTCATAATTCGGATTTCGTAAAGTTTTTCTAATGCGAAAAGGGCACAGAAAATAAAAAAAGTTCTATCAAGCTGTAACAGCCCTTTAGCGGCACGGACATAGTTTGATATATGGCGACGAAGAACTGTCTCGTCTTGTCCGACACGATGGCCGACGAGGATGTGTACATTGCTCGCGTGAACGAACAAGCATGCTAGTAAATCGTTGTAACTACTTGCCGACTCGCCGCTTCGCAGATTGAGCGAAGGCACGACATACGTACGTATACATGTATACGACGCTACTGAATATGCTGACGTCTCCGCAGAACGTTCGTATACTTTCCATTTCTGTAATTTCAAAGAGGTCAAGCGTGCCGTCTCGCTTCGCCTTTCTATCTGTCTTTCCCATCTTTCTATTTTTTTCTCTCTATCTCGCATTAGTTCACGTCTTGCTGAGTTCAGACGCGATAACATATTACTCTACGTAGTTTACGTTAAAGAAATGGACGCATTAACGAAGGATCTCATCATAGTAATTATACGTTTACGGAGATGGATTTTCTTGTATTTTACGATTTCGTAAGGACAGTCGCGCTTATAATAAATCTCTGAAGTGTATATATTTGGTATTTGATGTAAAATGTCGGATATATTTAAAAATAAATCTCTCTCTCGTGTTTTTCTTAATATTTAAATTAAAAGAATTTTAATCAAAATTTATTATAATTACAATTATAATTAAAATTTTAATTTAAAATTTAAATTAAAAAACAATATCTTATCGATGTTTACAAATATAAATTATTTAAAAATATATTTTAAATATGTAAAAATGTATTTTAAATATGCAAAACAGAATATTTTATTATCGAATTATAACGCGAATAAAAAAAAGTAATCGATCCAATGTTCAAACATTTTTACGAAGCAGATCCGGTGTTAATGCGCGATTAATCTGACTCCAGGTCCGGTCGCAAATAAACCGATTTATTCGTCGACAGGTACGAAATTTTAATTGCGTGAAAGCTTCGATTTAATTAAAAGACCGGTTGAGAGACCGATGAGTACGCTTGATCCGGAAGCGCTTATCGCGGTTACAAGCGAAAAGGATAGCGGTGGCAAAAGGCGGCACGAGAGAGAACGAGAGACAGGGATAAGAGGAAGATCGATATAGGCAGACCACGACGGACGGATGGGCCGCGAGCTTTATCCGAACGTTCCAATTACCAGGTTCAGATCGCGGATCTCCGAGTTCATTTGTAGGTACACATATGTAGGCACAGTACGTAGATTTGCGAAGCAGAACGGAAGACACACGCGAACGCGAATGCAAACGCGAACGCAAACCGCGCGCTCCCCGGGTGGGAGATAGCATCGGACGGGAGCCGAGCCATGTAATTGATTCAGGGGTAAAACAATGAGCCTCTATGTGGAACCGTACTGCATATACCGCATCTTGACCGAAAGGTACGATCAAACTGCGAGAACATTTACAGCTTTTCGCAAGGAAAGGTATTAGAAATTGATTACGTAAACAAAATAGAAACAAAACCATAGACATAAAGAGAAAGCATGTTAATATGCAATACTTGTTGGCAGGTTAATTAATAAAAAAGCATCGATGAGTAATTATAAGTTGAGACAAAATCGTAATTATCACATGAAAAGAATGATTTTGCTGAAGTAACTAAACATTTGTGGCGTCGAGTGGCTCACCGCTCTGTGCGATTGACTCGCGATTTGTAGACCCGAGTTCAATCCCACGTGCGCCCAAACGCGATGATTTTTCGCGTTTAATGAGCCAAAAAATGGCTCCACCTGGTGATCAAAAGATCTATGATCATCAGCGCCGTTCGGATTCGGCGTTAAACTGTAGGTCCTATACATCAGTATACATATCAGTAGATATTTGTCTCTAATATCTGACTGAGGTAGGATTCTGTGGACCAATCACCCACAAATCCGAAAAACAATCTGATTCGAGAAACGAATATAGGCCTCGGACAAAAGAGGTCTATAGACGTCCTATGCTCCACACAAGGAGATAAAAGGAGTCGTTAACGTTTAACTAAACATTTAGGTAAATACAGATCTAAAAATTTTATTGAACCATCGAAATAATTATATCGGAAACATGAGCAATAATAAACAATGCTGCAAAAAGTTTTGATGTTCCAGCAATCACAGCTTGAGAATCTTACATAATTATTTTGATAGTTTAACAAAATTATTCAGATCTGTGTTTAACTAAATTTTAGATACTTTAGCAAAATTGCTTTCTCTCTCTTTCCATGTATTATTATTAAATCGACGTAATTTTTTAAGATATTTGGTCTCAAATAATGATACGTATACTAATAGTGAAAAATTAACAATATCACATAACGAAATATTTAAACGCGATAGCAGATAGAAAGCAGCATTTTCTATTATATTATCATTTAGACGGCGGATAAAAAGAGTCCAAAATGCATTTCGTCATATATGTTTCGGTTTTGCGTACGCACTACAAAAGGCTGGAGATGCATATAGAGATGCAATGTGCGCGTCAATCAAACAAAGTGGATAACGCTAACGCGAGCGAACAAAGTCGGAGAGAGAGACTTTTATTATAATAATTTGCAAAGTTCGCACACACAACCAAAGACCCATATTTCGCGAGCTCTCTCTTTTTCACTTTTTTCCACTGATAAACTACCTCGTTCGCCATGCGTTATCCCAACCATTGAAAGATACACTTCATCATAGGTCTTTGCAAGCTCAAAGAAAAAGAGAAAGCTTGCGATGAAAGCATATGAGTGGTCAACACATCGTCCTGTTCTCCCAGCAGTTTTGTAAAAATTCATATCATATAGCTTAATGTGCACATATGATATGGTATTTATTAAATGCATAATGTATGGAAGCGTTTTAATGAGTGCAAGCGTTTTGAAATATGTATATCATAGAAAAAAAGCATGATTTTATAAAAATGATAGTTATAGACTTGTAATGCTGGTCTATCAAGATTGAATGAATAAAATAACATTTCATTACAGAAGCATGCAATTTTCCATCATAGCAATTTAATATAAGTATCTACATATATTAGACCAAATGAAGACAATCTTCTTCATCTTGAAAAATTCAACTTTAAAATAATTATTTATAAATATAATTTATAAACTAATTTGTTTTTAGAAATAGCATGTATAATATAAAAGTATTTGTTATATTTTAAATTATACATATTTAATTTTACAACAATATTTAAGCACACAAGTGCTTAAATATTGTTGTAAAATTTGAATTAAATGTCTAATTATATCTTAACACTTCTCTCATGTCATGACAAGTAAATAAAAAAAATTATGTTTAATGTAATAAAATGTACAGAATGAAAGCGTAAAAAATATAGGAATGTCTTTTTAGAGAAGAAATTATTGTGTGAAGTAAAAGATCTTAACTTTATACTGTGGACTGTATTTATCACTGCGGATGACGTGTACTTTTATGGCATACTCTTACAAATACTTGACGCACGTGTAATTATGCCTAATTGTAAGTTGGAATATAAAAAAAGAATACTCTCTGACTGCGAACAACAAAAGATGAAACGTGACAGACGAAACGTATCTCCTTCGCTTGCTTATACGCATGGTGCTATAAAAAAACGGAACGAAATCGAGGTCTTTTTGTGCAAAGATGCTCGAATGCAACCATGTATATGCACTCATATACCATGAATACAACGGGACTTGATAGTAGCTTGTGCAATTCATTAAAGCCATGTCCCTCTTGCCTACTTTTTCCCTTTCTAGCGACATCCTACGATAACGGTGATTATCTCGGTAATGACTATAAGAAAAACGAAAATAATAGCCGGCATAGAAAGATGGATATCATGATATATGTTGTTTTATGTTAACATTCGCATTATAGAGTTTAAGCTTGATTTTAAAAAATATACGCAAGGTTTAATGACTTTTATAATGTATAACGCTAATACACGTAAAAGTCAAATTTAAATTTTGATAAATATTATGTGATATTATTACCCACCGCGCCTCTGCACGCAGCTAGAGAAACTCTCTTACATCATATGATACATGACAACTGTGTTTTCTTAACGAACATCGGAAAAGTCGCACTTTGCTTAGCAAGCTCTTTTCCTTCAAAAGGGGGATCAGAAACCATGGAACCACCGTGTGAAACTGGCAGCACCATCTGTGCAGCTGGGCTGCAACCCCAGACCGACGATAATTTCCCTCGAGGTGGTTGCACCGACGTGCATACGAACACGATGCACCTGAAGCTGCACGACCGTTCGTGGAACATCCTTTGGAGGCATTCACGTCGCACGCGAGCTTCGATCTAGATGTGCCGCCGACAGAACAAAGAAGACCGTGGAGTACCGGCCACTACATTCGTTACTGTTTTTCGCTTCGCGTCCGCAAAACTCAGCGAAAAGAATCTCGTTGAAATGCATTCGGTATGCACGCCGCGGTTTCTCTTACCTCAGATGGAAGTTGCGTTGCGAAAAAACGAACGATTTTAAGTCCATAGAAATCAGAGAGCAACGCGTTCATGAGACTGACAAGACTAGAAGTGTAAAAAAATGTAAGAACAGCTTTGCTGTATCGTGAGAAAATCCAAGGTCCAACTTTTATCGCAAAACAAAGCCATAAGCAAGATTTTTTTTTTTAAAGAAAACCACGCTTTTCGTGAATCCTGATCAATACGTCAATGACATTACTGACGTGTTTGAAAAATTGGTACTCCTAAATGCGAATTTTTATCAATATATTCCGATATATACTGCCAATACTGAAAATCAAGAGTATATAATATTATATTATACATGACGTAAATGATAGATTTTCAAGACTGGCAGTGTATATATCAAAACACAGTCTAAATTGACATAGCATTTAATTGTTTACAATTTGTTTACTTTATTCATATAAATAATGACTGTTTAATTTTATCTGTAAGTAATATTTTTTCTCATCGCGCAATGAATCGCAATAATGTAACATACCATATCAAGAGAAATGTTAACATACACACTGTTAAATTTCAATTAATGCCAAATTATATTCCATTTGAATTATTCTATTTTTAATTGTTTCTGTCGTCATTCCTATTCAATATGTTGTTAATTTAATTAAAACAATGGATTTAAACAATTCAACTCAAGAAAATGTATTAAATTTGATTCAAATTCAATTATTTATTACATGCATATGTATGGGCGTTGGTTATTTTGAAACTAACCACAGAAATGGCTTGATTTACATTTTGACACACGAAAAGTTAAACTAACATTTTATTATTTTTACTCAAGAGATTGTGTTATCATTGCTTCTTTGATGTGCAAGAGTACACCAATAAAAAATAAACGCTCATTTCTCTCCTCATATATTTTTGCGCGAAAGATGCATATATTTGCAAAAGTCCGCGTGTTTGTGTACATAAATAAAAAGAGAGAAAGAGAATTCATCAGTTCCTCGTGTTCATCGTGAGTGCTCGGTCTTCGCGAAAATCGTCGTGACTAATTAGCGTAATGATGACCGTTGAAGAGTACCGTGACTGCTGCGGTGGCGGCGCGGCGACAACGACGAGCGCACAAATTATTGAAAGGGCTACCGTCGTGACGGGCACCCGGGCAGGTGCAAATTGCATCGGCGTACCGTGTTATTGTCAGTTCGTCAGACGCGAAGTTCGTCAGCCCAGGTATTCCTGGAACGCACGAAATTATTCGATACGGTATGCGCGCATCGTCCGTTGGAAAATTCCTTCGTAAACAGTCGCGCACGTTATAGCTACGACGGTTTAACTGCGTGACGGTTTAACAGCCCCAAGTTGATAACGCGCGCATGCGATCCATCGTTATTTTCGCTATTCAAGCTCAGTCTGGGCGACTCATAGTTTATTTTTCTCAAAGCAAATTTGCTCGTTAATTGGATGGTCCTATGCGAAAGAAAACAATTTGCGCGCACGTCGCGACTTAATGAGACATTCCCAAACTGTATCAGAATTTAACGTGTGTGCTCCTTGGAAAAAAGATCGATGGAAACCGTAAGAATCTTTTTATTCCCGTAATCTATGAGACAAATTCACATCATGAAAGCGAACTTGATCTGACATAAAACGGAAAGAGAAGGATTATTTACGTAGGTACGAATAAAGCTCGTTTTCACGTACAAATTTCTTGTGAAAATTGCTGTTAATCTTTAAGTGAGTAGATGGTTTATAAATATGCATATTGATAAGTGGAATATTCAGAATACCTTAAAAAATATATATATTTTTTTAAATTTTAGTTATATTTTTAACTGATACAATAAGGGAAAAATTCTTGATATAGTGACTATATTATAATATAATTATATATTATATCACAATAAAATATAATTAACCCAAAAATGTGATTATAAGTTATAATTAATTTATAGTAATTGTAACTATTTTTATGATAACCTTAATTACAGTTATTTTAGTTGTTGACTATATAAGTAGAGCATATAGTTAATATTATTAACATTATAGCAGTAATAATTATAAGTATAGTAACATGTAATAAAAAGTCACAAATATAAAAAATCTTTCTCTCAATTTATATTATATTTAATTAACTTATGAAATAAGTAAATATAAAAATTATGAACCATAAGACTTCTAAGCATTTGGGCAATATTTTTTATTTTCCTTTTCTAGAACAAACTTTTAAAAAAAACTAGGTATATCTGAATGCTAAAGGCATTTACAGATTAAAGCTACAGGGATTGTTCGTGATATTATACTACTTTCGGTAAGAATTCAATCGAAAGCACATACCACCATCTGGCTTTCGTTGATTTGTTTTATCCAATCTCACATTTGCACGCACATGTATTCAGATACGACGCTTCGCATCGCACTCGTTGGCGCTCGTTGGAAATTCCTGCGCGCGCGGAATCACCTCGATATATATTTCCGTCGTTAAGGAACGCCATGGTGCGTGCACGCATGCATGCTCGCACGAAAATTTATGCGCTATGCGCGATCAGCACCAACCCCCTGCGAGCAGTTCAGACACGGGACACGCGCGTGTACACACGTACACATTGTATGCGTGCACGTTCGCACACATACGTGCCTTCGTACCAATGGCATCGGGGAAAGGGGAGGGTCAGTTTACTCCGGAGTTGATTGGTGAACGACGAGGACGAGTTGAATTCAGCTAACTCATTAGTCGACGATGCCGGTAAACCGGGTCAAGTGTCTTGCACGCTAATCGATTACATCTACAATCCGTCGAGCTTCGTCAGTAGATATTCTGCTGCAATGACGTATCAATCGCTCGTTAAGCCCAACGACAATACAGCAAACTATGAGATCGTTTAATCCCATTTTACAATTCTCTTCAATGTATGATATATAATTAATGTTTGTGAAAACAAATTTTCTCTCCAATAATTAATGTTTGGAAACCAAATCTGTTATTAAAACGTTCGTTATTAAAAAACGAAAAACATTATTTTTCAGGATATTGAACGCGGTGCATACGTGAGTTAATTTGGTTAGCGCCGTTACCTAGATTGCGATTGTACCAGTGATAAATTTAGGTCGCAACTTTTTGTCGGATAGTTAGAAACTATGTGGGGAAAGCTTGCGCGATGACATATTGAGCGTATCACGTTTCCGACAACGCAGAATGAATTACGCGAATGCTTAAAATATCGCGCATACGAAGAAAATAAATAGGGAATATTTTTCATATTTAACTTCTACGTTCGGCTAGTGATGAAATGATGAAATAAATTATCCTTTCATATTTGATTAATAATACGGAGAAATTTTGAAAAGTTTGTCGAAATGTTTTAGTGAGAAAAATTTTAACTTGGATAATCAAGGGTTCATCAAAAGTCATCTTCTCTTTGGTTTTAAATGTACGAGTTTTAAAAACAAATATGTACATACAAGCGCGCAAACAAAAAGCACGACGAGTTCGGAATTCAACAATATTTCATATTTTTTCGTCAAATTGAATCCGATAACCCGCCAGAGAATTCTATCGTTTAATTATTTCTGCGTAAGCTTTATCTCGTTTTTTTTTTTTTTTGCGAAATTTCCGTAACGAACCTATTTACCATTCGCACGCGATTAATTCGACGAATAAATAGCCTCCTTGAATGCCGTAAAATAATTTTCGTTTGCCAACACTGCCGACCGTAAAACCGAATCACACAATTCTACAACAACCTAAAATAAATACGTCTCTCTGCTATTAATTCATTACATGTTTATTCGCCGCAAATATTAGCACTGAACATTTAACAATTGAAGCGCTGATAATTCGTTGTTCATTTGTATTAACTTAATTTGATATAAATCTACATTACTTTCATTATTTTAAAATAAATTCTGTCGATGCGTCATTCAAATATTCTGATCATTCAATATCATGAAGTTCTCTACATTATAAACAGAAATATAACGTCTACATTGAAGCTTCTTAATCTCTTTGACTATTTCTACAAGCAACATTGAACAATTATTGTTATGTTTTGTTGCGCGTATGCGATCTCACCGTGTACTAACACAAGCAGATGCATATCGAAATCAGTGATGTCGGTTTCTCGCTTGTCGACTTTGCGGAGTGATTGGGGTGTAGCTTACGACTTCGCGTTATCGTTTATATACCCATTTCCCATGGACAGCGATTTACGGATTATCACCGGTAATAAACTTTGGATATCGGGCCTGGTGGGTTGACGTGACCGTGACTCTCTGCATGTCTCGAAGATAGGTGGGACAGCCGGCACATAAAATTACTGGTGGCGGGAGTGAAATATAGTTTGCGAAGTATAAAGTGTTAGAATGACGACGGTCGTGAAGTCAGAAGAGCGTGCAAACAACGGACGGTACACATAGATTCGATTAACGGGCAGTGACCATTGTCAAAAGTTTCAAGCATAATCTCCGATTTCAATTGCAGCTGATGGAAATGGCGGCGATTTTTCGCAGACATGGCAACGATCGTGGTTCAGCGTGTACCAATCTGCTGACCGTAGACAAAACGTTATCACACACTACATTCGCTCAGTATCGGCAAACGATTATCCTATTTTACGTGCCGTAATATGCGTGTTTACGCGAGGTCGCTTCAATGGACATATTTATCGAATACGCAATTTCGCAGCTACGCAAATATTTTTATCTATTAAGGTTACTAGTGTGTTTTCACGAATGCGATTAAATTTCTCATCCATATGCATAGCGTTTCAATGTAGTGTAAACTGTTTACGAGTTTCAATCTATACATTTTTTTTACGCGGAAAGAATGATTTTGTTAAAATTTCTAAAAATTTAATCAAATACTGATCTCAAAATAATTCTGTTGAAATTAAAATAATTGTATAGGACGACCCCCAAGCAGGTTGCCAGAATATCAAACATTTCGCAACATCGTTCGTTCTTGCTTGAGCTTTCTACATAATTATTTTGAAGGTTCAGCAAAATTACTTTCAAATCTGTATTTACCTTTCAATTTTTATAGATACTTCAACAAACCGTTTCTTTCAGTGTAGATCTTTTCTATAGAAAAAAACAACAAATTTTTTTTAGATACAAACTTTTTTCCATTCATACTAAGCAATTAAAACCAAAAAATGTTCTTCAGATTGATTTTCGACGATGAGAGTAAGCGTTTCTTATTCAATATTCGCGCGCGATTTGTCTTCCATCACTACATATTAAAATTATGGAGTGAGAAATTCAATCAAAACCTGCGATTATCATATTATACCTATATTTCACTTATATCATCACCGGATGTATGTAAAATATCCACTTCAATATGATAAAGTTAAATTGAGCTTCCGAGCTATTTGGATGTATATTTACATGCGATTATCTCGTTAGATATTCATTAAAGATCTCCGCGCGCATGAACGGGTAATGATACATCTCTGATAGAATCGGAAGACGGAACTAAAGGCCTTGTGATCACGACTATATTTATCGAAAATACACCGTTTTACCTATTTGCCGCTTGCGTGCGACCGTTAATTCATCCTCTGACAACACGCTCGTTATTTTCCAGACGCGTCCAATTGCGACTGTCTTCAAGACGAATTACGTTTAACCAATACACCAGCCTATCATGATTAGATCTCCCTGTGTTACACTCATCTTACTTGCTACGTACACAGATACACGACCGTGCTGTTGGAAGTTATTCCGTCACACGTCGAAGTCGTTTATACCCGGACGAGTCACGGCCGATAAATAATTAGCACGGCGCTTCAGGGGTATAAGACGACTACCGCTTTTCGCATAGGCGGAACGGTTAACAAGCGTAAAAATATCGCGAGCAGTATTCACTTCTTTCCCCGATTTTCCCTCCTTATCTCTTTTTTCTTTCCTTCAGCAAATTCTTTACCTGGAGATCGAGTTGGGTGCAGCCTACCGGCTGCAACATCTTCGCCTACGGGGTACCTTTAGTCGTTAGCCTGAAGAATTACCGAAGCGATACGTATGATAAACGCCGTGAAAATATTATCGAGGCGAGTTCAACGATGTGCGAATACGGCGATGATAGTTGACATCCATGATCAGCTAGGCTAACGAGAGAAAGGAAAAGCTACCCGCCCGTCGTCGTAATACCGCCCGAGGCGGGGTGTGAATCTTCGTTGCATTAATCCGCGTTCACGCTTCAGGAGAGCCTCGGAGAGTAAATATTACCACGCCTCGGTTCTTGCTCTCAATATTGACGATTCATTATATTTTACAAAGCAAAAATTGCACGAGATATTTTGCACAAATTCAACGCGTTGTTTTTGTTTATATTGAATGCGCGTGTGTATATTTAAAAAATATATGTAGTATATATTTGCTTTAGTGATACATTCAATATTTATATAGATCTTATTTTGCAATGCACTTACGTGTGTAATGGTTGGAATGGTGGAAAAGCTTTCTATACATTCAGTGGATGTTGCTCTGCAATCGTACTTACCTAGAACAGAGAGAGAAAAAAAACAGATCATTATCTCGTTTGTAACAGTACATGGAGAGGCAAAGTGTTAAAGTTCGTGTGTTACGTTTATCTCTCTTCCATGCTTGCCAGAGGAAAATTATGTATATTAGAATACTACGTCTGTGTTAACTCCAATTGCACGTTTCCATTCGAAAGAACATGAAATCCTACGAGTACTGCATCTAAAAGACTTCACTTTACGTGTTAATTTGTTTTATTATGTTATTTTTATAAAATTAATTTACATATTACGCACAATTATTGGTATCAGTCAATAAAAACAAATATTTTATATTAGAAATAATAAAGCTCAAATCCGACATAAACACTTTTTATCAAATTTAACGTTATCTGAACTTTCTTGTTATTATGATGAAGATCCCCTACGTGTACCGCTATATCCACGTGTATTCAATCCTCTTTCACGCTTGGAAGCTTCATCGATTAAGATATAATAAGTTCGAGCTACACCTAAGAAACTTCGTAATTGCCTACACCCAGATCCGTTATGGGTGATCGACATTCTCAGCATCAGCACTCGACTTTCCTCGCGTCGATGCTCGCGCGGTCGGCGAGTGGAGGGGGGGGCGCGTCCAATTTGTCGGCTAATCGGTCCCGGCCACGGGGGGTTAAACATCCGCCCTCGGTCATTCACAAGATGCGTTTACGCGTCGAGCGCGACTAACTAGCCATTACTTTTTGATTTGTGCGTCGGAGTTTGCGTTGCGCGAGCGCGGTACCCCTTTATTGCCCGCTTTAGGCCGTCAGACGATGCAGCATGATGGCTGCAGCAGCAACAGCAGCGACAGCGTTGTACATCTGCTTGTGAGAATGCACATGCTCTCTCTATCTCTCTTCCTCTTACGAAGAGAGGATGGACCAGAATAGGGCTCAATGGTAGCAAGTGAGATAGGGCGAATGGATACGAAGCATTGATATTTTTATTGCGGCTCTTCTTGGTCCACGGACGTGACTTAACGCGCGGTTATGCACAGGTATTTATTACAATAACAACGTAGTCGTGCACGCGGCTCGGTACCAGGAATATAAGGGCTGCCTTCGACGCCTCGGCAGTTAAAGAGCGCGGGATCGAAGGCGATTTGCCAGACGGCGCGAAAATGTAATATGTTAATGGCGAGAGGGAGCATTATTGCGAGTATGGCATTTAAATATACAGTACGTCTCAACAATATTTCAGCGCGCATATCGCTTTTACGAAAGTGTAGATACCAAAGTTGGAAATAATTGGCTAGCAGATACTTCACAACGTTTTCACTACCGCCAAACCGACTTGGCATACGTTTCGAGCAATCATATTTCGTTCCAAGTTCTTTATGGCAAAGTTAGTTTGTGACGTTAATGCTGACAAAACATGTAAAGTAAGAGATATATGTATCCGACTCGATTGTTTCGCTCTCATAAAAATTATTTATAAACGAAATGAGCGATTTTACTGAAGATTTAACTGGGTACAGATCTGAAAATAATTTTATTATTTAACTAAAATAATCAAGTATATATATATGTAAGAAACTCAAGCATGATGAGTATAATACCGCAAAATATTTTGACGTTCTAACAATCCGTTTAAATATTCATAATTATTTTGAACAGTCCAATAGAGTATATTTATATCCGTATTTAACTCTAACCTCTTTTTTAGACATCATAGCATTTTTTCTGTTTATTTCATATTCGAAAAAACTGATATTCTTTTGTAAAAAATTCTGTGGAAAAAAAAACTAATATTGAAGCAAACTTTATTTATCTTTTCATAATTGTATTACTTTGCTAATGAATGTCCTAAGTGAATTTTCCATCCGTCGATTATTTCCGCATATGCAAGATTAGATCGCTTAGACAGAGGTCATGCGCAAAGATATAGAATTTTATTAAAGTGAGGTAATTTATTTACCCGTCTGTCCCAGGAATCGTACCGTCGCACATCCTCACGAGCATTAATCGCACGGTAAAACTTATGTGCGAGAGCGCCGCGAGTCACACCGCGCTGCGTCGCTTTATCAGTGTCCGCGTGCGATGCGCGCGATTCGCGCATAACTCTCTCTCTCTCTCTCTCTCTCTCTCTCTCTCTCTAATGCAGAGAGGATTACTTTTCAAACTTTTTAACTCTCCTGAGAGAGACCACTGGGCCTGGACGCAGTATCCCGTTCGCGACCCTCTTGGATGCGTCCGCGAGGGATTCCGCGTGATTCATGGGAGCCACCGTGCGACCAAATGGGTCCAGTCCAGAATTTTCGTCCCTCGCGATACCACGGTCGGCGACCACCTTGACGCCGGTTACGTATCTCGTGCGGAATCACTGCTTTGCATTCCGCGATTTCTGAGAACCAACAAGTTGCAGGTTGCAGGAATTTCGAGAAGAAATGTGGAATATGCGAAATATATCAAAAGATCTATGCATTCATCGAATTATGTCAAAAATAAATTTAAAGAAGAAACTCATGTATCTTTGAAAAAACGCTAAAAAGAACATCATATCACAGAAGCAAATCTCAAAATTGTCTATGTAACTAAAACGTTTTATTAAAGCGCTTTAATTTAAATTTTGTATGATTTTTTTTTAAACTTTTGTACTGATATATTTCCGACTTTAAAATGTCCTTCCTCTACTTTAAATTCATTTCATATGTCAAATTCATTATGTATTATATATCTGCTGATTTAAAGAAATCTTCACTTCTCTCTCTCTCTCTCTCTCTCTCTCTCTCTTTCTCTCTCTATCTATCTATCTATTTATCTTTGAAACACCTTATACACACGTACAAGGTGCAGATTTATTATGCCGCGTGTAGAGACCAACAACAAAAAGAAAAGAAGAAAGCAAAGTCGCAGCGAAGGTACACATGATGGAGGAGAGGCTCTTTTGTAATAAGTTGATATTTAATGATCTCGAGTGAAATAGTTTACGATCGACGTATTTATTAAACGACGCCGTTTAAGACTCTAATATTCTTTCTTTGATCAACTAACAAGCGGCACTATTACACGAACATACTCACGCAGAGAACGAAATGAACGCGATCGTGACACGCAGTTTTATATGACTCTAGGGAGTCATCAAGTCGTATCTACGATGCGAAATGTCGATATCCACTATTTAAATATCATCCTTTAGCACTAGTCATTTATGTCTACTTTTTACGATTGGATGAAAATATTATAGGAAATATTTAAATTAGGCTTCAGACAAGAGAGAGAGAGAGAGAGAGAGAGAGAGAGAGAGAGAGAGAGAGCACCACAATCATTCTTTTGACTCTTATTTTGAAATCTCTCTCTCTCTCTCTCTCTCTCTCTAAGAAAACTTAATTAAATATTTTAATCTTAAAAAGATACCTATATAATGTCGTTTTTGTCAAATATTAAAGTCAAGTAACAATAATAATAGCATTATTTAGAATAATAATCGGTTTTCTAACAATTTTAGGAAAATTTTGCTTGATGTAATTTAATTATAAACATTACAGATACATAAATTCATTAGATTAAATTTTTTGTTGCCTCTGTCATTTTTGCGACAAGTACGATTAATGATACATTTAACGATCAATGTATTAAACCAGTTTCTCTACTCGCGCTAGGAGTTCTATCCTTAAATCTTCTAAGACATCGCTGCGCAAGAAAGTCAGGATTAGAAGTTAAAGCGGTGATTTAAATTTATTTAGTAAAGTTTGCGTCTTTCTATCCTTTGGCGCTGATATATGATCCAGCAAAATAAAGCAGTAGTAGTCCCTGGACCAGCTCGGAACGCACTAAGCGTATGGGACACCACTAGAGATCCTATAAAGACGCCATCTCTAAGATTCTCAATTACTATTATCAGTCATAAATAAATATCAATATATTTTCTATGGATCTACTGCCGATTTCTCCTCTCGCCTTTCTCCCTCTCGGATATTCGCTCTCGTCTCTCGTCGAGCACTAAAAATCCCTTCTTACCGCGGCAGTTTGCGGTCTCTTTGTGACGCATGCCGCTGCGGTCGTCTGAGCTTGTCCAGCTGCAAGACGCTTGTACGCTCGTATACGTTTCTCTTCGTTCTATTCCTTACCCCAGGCCTGCACTTTTCCTCATCGTCCTGATTCTTACAGGGTTAAGACAGTTCTAGCATCGTACTAGCCCGTGAATTTTTTTGCCGACAGGCGGAAGAGCCGCACGCGGTCTTGTTGCGAATGACAAATCCAAGTGAGTTAAAACGAAGAGATCGTGGGGACTAAGTGCTGATAGAGAATACATATTGTATAATAACATATTAGACTCATCGGAAATAGGATTTGTATGCTATCATAAAATGTTTGAGATACATATCTAGCTACTGAATGTATCCTACTTGATATGTAACAAGCGGGAAGGAAGATCTTCCGATAAAGATATTTTTTCTGCTGCTCAATGAAAATTTAAATATCTCAAAGTAGCAATTGTTGCATTCTTTACGAATTAATTTTTAATTCAAGACAGTAAAATTCAGCTTAAGACACGTATTCAAAAATTTAAAGAAGAAATCCTGACAATAAAAACACCACATGCGCGAAAGAGCTTTACCACTGTAAAGAATAAAATAAATAGCACACGGCGAGACACTGTATTCATAAACATTTACAACGAAGGACATTACAAACTTGGTCCGTATAGGATTGCAATCGCGTTCGATTATTCTCCGCGATGAGAACAAATCATCGTCGTTGGCGGCAAGCGAGATATATTACCTGTGTCGTTCCCAAGGCGTCGCGAGTGCGTGCTTCAGGAAAAAAAAAGAAGTACATCATAAGCGAAGAGCGAGCCGCGCGACACGGAGAAGAAAATCGCGTCCTTTTGCTCCTCGGACTACCGTTTCGCGTACGCTGCGACGGTCGTCGGCGAAGGAGAGAAGGTATAATGATATTAACTTAACATGTACCCACGCGCATTGTTATGATAATGTATTTAAATGTCAACCGCATGAACGGCCGGTTGGATAAAGTACGAGTGCACGCGACCGTTTCTGCACGATAGTGCGCGTCGGTGTCAGTAGGTCGTCTGACGAGGCCGTCTATTTCCGCGGTCGAGTTGATTCTGATGTAAACGAGAACACGAGCGAGAGTCACTAACACGACGTTTCTGTTTTACACCATTCGTGTAGGCTAGAGAAAATAGAGACCCTCCAATAAGTCTAGACACGAGTAAGTAGTTTTAACAAAATTCTGCGAGAAAGGACATACGTTTAGTTTCTAAATTTCTCAGAGTAAAATTTCACTCTTTTTTAATAGTATTTTCACCTTTTTAAAGTGAGATTTCACTCCAAGAAATCTAGAAAGCACTATTTCTTTTCCTTTCTCATTCTGTTCTATCTTTTTGTTATCTTTTTTTTTCTCTTAGGAATTGTTAAAATATGGTGGACCAATCAAAAGTGATTTTCCTATGTCTAAACTGTTATTAGAGGATCTCTAATGCGTGTGGAACTGGTTCCGCGTGGTACTTGGTTGGTTTATTAGGATAGCACGTCGGGGGCATACCCCCGACCATTCTTTTGCGAGCAAGCTTGCGGGGATATCTCAGCGGTAGAAAAGACTGCGATGCGCGATGAAGAATCGCGCACTATGCCGTGCTTATTTAAAGCACCGAGTAGATGCATCGCGTGTAATGGCGAGACAGAGTTACGGCAGCGCTCGAGAACTAGAAGATATCCGATACACACGTCGTCGGCCGCACGTGAAAATAGCCGAGCAATTTCTTATCGCTCTCATGACAAATAGTTATGGGGTCTCACAATGTACGGACATTACGACTGCGTATACAACCGATGCAGCATAATCAGCCCCAGGCTCGTGTAATAAATGAAAAATATTGAATGATATGATTGCTCTGTTTGTTCAATATTTATTCGTTATAATAAACGAATGATATCCGTGCGAATGGGTAGCTACATTTATAATGTTTATTTATGACAATTACATTCGGTAGCGTCAGTTTTTATACCCAAGTAAATATGAAAACAAATCAGTATAATAATTAATGCGTTACCGTTCGCGCGGGTGCTAATTAATAAAAGCGCTCTCGTATTTGTCATTCCTCTGTAAACGGTGCGCCGGCGAAATGCAATCAAAGCATTCGTCGCACGAACACGAATGATGGCCTCCGGACGTAAAGAAGGATCGCACTTTACAGACCTAACGGCAAGAAAGGCGGCCTCAGTACCGTTCGTGATTCTCTTTGCGAGTACATCACCAGTACATACGAGGTTGTAGTGCCTGCAAACAAGGCCCTACCTCTGTACCTTTATAGCATACAAGGGATGTTTCTCTCGCAAACCCGACATGCGCTCGCGAGAACCGCCGAGACTACAAATAAATAATACATTTCGCGCGGCTCTCGATCGTAACGAGAAATCGTTCGCCGCCCTTTGAACCGCATGCCTGCCGCTCTGACGGCCACCGTGTACTCATCTCTCTTTCTCTCTCTCTCCCCCTATCTCTCTCTCTTTTTCTCTCTCGTCGGCATTCTCATTAAGTCAATGCAACGCGATACTATGCGGACTCGCGGCCGCCGATGTAGGTGCGTGCGTGCGTGCATCGACGCGTTGGCGCCATCGACTTCTTCCTCTTCTTGTTTCGTGAATTCCGAGGAATTGCGAGTTGATTGGTAAAGGTAAGAGAACGTACATGTTTAACTTTCTATTAAGCCGATTGACAGAATCTTCGAACGATCGTACGTTGCGGGGGAAGCTAGTAACGCGCGTCAGGATTTTATCTCGAATGTAGCATACGAGGAGAAACATGAAACGTCGATTCGTTATCTATGATTATCAATTTAAGATTGCTAGATTGCTATACTTGGATCCTCGCAGTCAAACTCGTACATGTTTTTGCAACGTATGCCAAAAAAATTATATGTATATTTTATGACACTGCAAAATATGTGTCTCATAAAAGTAAAAAGATTCCCGATTAAGTTAAGTGGATGATTTTTAGTGTGTGATTCGGCAAACATCTTTCGCGTGTATCTCAATATTTTCGACATTTCGTATTTACGATGTTTTCGTAATTGCCGTTTGTAGGATGCAGGAATCAGAATGAGGCTCGTTTATTGGCTGACGAAAGGCACTTTATTGAAGTCCCGCTACTCGCTTATCTAATTATTTACGAGGGATTGACTTATTTGCTGATTTCTGCATTTACAACGACATTAGCGTGCTGCAGCTTTCTCTCTATGACCTATGTCATTAACAAAATTATGATGAGAAATAATTTCAGAATATTGCGATAAGATAAGGCAGCAAAAGTTCAATCGCGCAATTCGTTAATCAGCAATGTAATTATAGGCAAATAGGCGATTGTCATATACGATAATGAAATAAAATCCATTATGTTCAATATATCGCGCGCGAAACAAGAATGTATATAAGGGAAAACAGTTTTATGTGGTGCCAGAGTTCGTGGCTGGGGAATCATCATTATCTTTCATCTAACAGCAGCACACGTAATAAGGAATCTGCAGTTCCAATATCTATTACGCCGATCGTAAATTTGGCGGGAACACCGCTAAGCGGGGAATCGTATTTCCAGCCGATCGCACCTTCAGCTTTCCCGTTGGTCCTATTTTTCCCGGTGACATGTAATTTATACTTAATAGCAACCCGAACCGCCAGTATTTTTGCCGTGTGGCTCATATTTTCCGCCGCCGTAATTCGAATTCTCTCGTGAAAATCGGTTGCCAACGCGAGTATAGAAAAACGTATCGTGTGACACACCTTATCTCGTAATTAGAAAAAGCGCTGGCTCCCGCGACATTCGTAGCCAATAATCTCCGGCTGCGATTCATCTCGAATTTATTGTCGCCAGTTCAGTGAAAATGGAACTGCGCCGCGTGTCGGCGCGGCATAATAGCCACGTATGGCGCGGAATTTGCGCATGAATTTCATACACCTGCGAAATACGGCCGCGAAAGGAGTTACGGAAGAATTCGCGAAAATAGACAAAGTTTAAAAGCGAACTCGATTCGACGACAATGTGGGATCTGGCAAGAAGGAAAGAATTATGGAAAAACTTGAGGACGGTAAGTTTAAGTTTCAACCTACTGTCCGTGGATGGAGTTAAAATTTAAACTTGCACAAGTTTCGGCGCCGTATACACTTCTTTTTCTCTCAAACAACCGTATACATACATAGAATTGTATAAAAGTCACATTGATTGTATTTACCATACAGCTTAAATTTAAATACAATACGAGTATGTATCAGAAGTAAGAAAAAGAGATCTGCTGTGTTTGCCATTCAATTATTTTAGATTGATTATAAGAACTTCAACGAGCATGTTATGTAACTCATGGCGACATTATGCTGGATATGTTCATTAGTCCAGATGGTCTTAAGCCCAAAACACATGAAATGCATAACAGAGAGCATAAGTATAACATAAAACTGTTGGATCAACAAGCATAAAGTTGCCATATTGATTTACATAAGATGCTCATTGGTCCAGCGGTCTTATGTTATGTTTATGCACTGTTATGCATTTCATGTATTTCGGGCTTTATATCTGTATTATATTATGCTTATGCATTTAGTGTACTACATAGCTCTAAGAATTATTCTACACAAACTGCATAAGTATAGCATAACGTAGCATAATACAACATAAGACTTCTACCGATTGGAAAAATATCAGAATCCCGCAAAATCCAATTGAGTTTAATAAATTAATTTTTGCATTTTCATTAATCTGTCTAACGTTTTGTTTATTACGACTCTTTTGTATTTTATCATAGCTCCAATCTCTTAATTCATTCTCGTTCATAATTTATCGGCTGAGGAAAATTAATTTTAAATATATAAGTCGAAATGTCCCTTACATTAATAAAAACTAGTTTTTTAAATTTGACCTAATTATTTATTCGTGTGTTCACCTCTCTACTACTTTTATTACAAGACTTCTAATTTGATATAAACATGCTCGTAACATTCGTATACAAAGTATCAGCGTGTCTCCCGACGGCCACGGACCCGACCGAGATAGAGACGGTCGCGCGCCAAGCCAAAAATACATGTCGCAGATCCGCGTGGACTCTAATTTGGTCGGGCGCCGCAGACACCACGCGGTCCACGTATCTATTTCCTGCCGGCTGTGTCGGGTCGGCTTCTAGGAGCACGCGGGATTTCTTGGCCGCGGCGACACGTCCAGATCGGTAAGAAGAAACGCTGGGTGAAATTCCACGGACGTAACTGACTAGCAAATCCGACTTGCCTAGGTTTCTCGTCGCTTGATTTTCTACGTTGCATGATCTAGATAGAACGGGAGAGAGATGGTATAGCAAATGCTTCGATCAACAGAAAGAGAGAGAAAGACGGACAAAGGTGTAGGCAAAGGATACAACTAATTGCCTAGCAGTGCGCTCAACAATGCGTCCACGTGTCATCACTGCCATCGCCATTACCGTGGACTCGTTTTAATTCTCTAAAGACGAACGATCAGGAGGTCGGGAAAACAAAAAGAACAGGGAAGAGGGAAAGCGCTGCCGCGTGGTAGACCATGTGGAATGTAAAATAGAACCACAAATCCGCCGGCATCAAAGGCGAGGGAGAACGAACCGTCTCGGCATTTCTCGGGCTTACGGAGCCGTTCGCACACAGCGCGCGAGTATGTCTTTTGTCGGCATAGACGCTAAATCGAAGATCCCGCCACAGTCTAATTAATTGCGTAACGCCCCGAGGATCGAACGGTCGACGCCCGAGGGAGGTGCAAAGGAGAAGGTGCGATGCGATCGCGTGCCAGCTTTTAGAAAGGAAGAGAGAGAATATCATGGATAAAATAACGCAGTTATAAAGTCATCTCGTATTACGTATGCAAGTTATGCGTTATACAGAGTATTATTAAGGATGCATCAAGCACTATTATTAAAAAATTATTTTCAACTTTTCTTATAAAGGATTAAAAAGAAAATATAATCAATTAATTGCAAGTAAATCTTGTGAATAATGTAAATGTGTGTATAATCGAAATCTATACATATACATATGTATCTATATTAAAATTTTTTTTAATTCATTACACTGAGAAAAAATTGAGACTTGGAATTATGTATGCAATTATAACTTAATTGTAATTTATAATAATTTTCCATGCCAATATAATTTTTTTTATGGCATTATAGATATAGTTATTACTAACATCATAACAATAATAACTATCTAAAAATTAAGCTTCTAATAATTTTACCGTAATTACTAATAATTACTTTACCGTGCAACAATCACAAAAACCAGAGATTTTTCTACAATTTACGAACATATATATATTTTTGAATAATGTAATAATAGTATTATGATATATTGATAAAATTAATATTTAATACGGATAAAATTTTTATCCGTATTAAATATTGAAGATGAAAAGGATAAACATAAGTACATATTAAAATCCAGTTTAATTCAATTTCTGGAAGCTGCGCAATGATTCAACGCAACGATTAAATTGCTATATAATATGTATGTATAATATGCATATCGTTAGTGTTGATTGTCGGTCGAATTTAATATGCGGTGTAATCGTTTGCCGATTAAAGTCATTGTTACCTGGTAAGTTGTTAAAGGCTTATAGATTGCCTCATATAGAATAGATTACATAGAAAGCTCATTCTACCACAAAACATTTTCTTCGCGGCCGTCGAGCAAATGTCTAATTAGAGGGCCCGGTGCCCGTGCCAAAGTCACTGCGCGCGTGTTCGCCGAACGTCTACCAGTTAGTCACGCCTCTCGATCATCGGGTGAATTTATCAAGCCGGACGGGAAGAGACGGAGGAACGCGAAAAAGGAAGAGCCGCTCCGGAACATATCGCGGGCCAGACGCCGCGCCGTACGGAGCCGCAACTAAAAGGCGGCAGCACAGAAATTAGCACTGAAAATAGAGCCTAATGCGACGCGGTGATTATGAGCTTACTTAGTCGCTTTCGCACATTTTTTGCATCACAGAGTATAATCCTCGAGAAATACATTTGCATAGAATAGAACTTACTCTAATGTTAAATATTTATAACCGTAAAATTTGCAATTTAGAAAATTATACCGTAAAAATAATACCGCCTCGTTACATTGTACAGTAAATAATTTTTATTTGTTATAATGTGTGTGATGTAATATAATGCAATATGTGATTAATACGATTAAAAAGCATCTTATCATGAGAGAAGATCATGGAGAAAACAGTGAAAAGAAAGGGATCGTTGTATACTTCACGAGTGCACACAGAGCCACCTCCTCGCAATAAGTTTACTCGACGCAATCTGTCTCCTTAGTTTAAGTCCCTCAATTTAAGCGAATTTCTTCAGCTCGTGGCGCAGTTAAAAGATGAACGCGCCAGGAAGATGTCATTTGTTAACGTCCAGATGGAGCAGAAAGACGATCTCGACTGGCGCGTCTCGGGAACAAATGCCATGCTCAAGTGGTCGAGTACATCTCCGGGTCCAGGACGAGCCAAGACAATTTCTTTAACAACGAGTGGCGGGAGGAGGTTTCTTAGCGCCTTCGGGCACTCATTGTCGGTTCTTAAGAAGCCCACGAGTGCCGAAGGTTGACCTCACCGACCTCTGGCGTCTAGCTTGAGGATGTACTCGTCCCGTAATTTGATTCATCCCATATAACTCGAACGCACGTGTTCGTTCAAAGTACATTATGAACTTTCAAAAAAGTAATCTACTTTGACTACTACCAATACCTGTCGTCTGTACCTTCAAAATAACATGATTACATTGAAAGAACAAGTTTGTTTTCAGCTATTAAAAAATTTAACTAGATACACACACAGATCTGAATTTTTTTATTTAGACTAAAATAATGATAATTAACACGTTAAATAGGGCGAATAAGAGTCAAATTACAATTTAAAATCTAAATCTGATAATTTATTCTAATATTATATATTGCGAAGAATATCACGTAATGTTTGGCGTTTCGTCCCGGCTTCCACTACTGGTCCCCCCCCCCTCCTTTACATATTTGCGCGCCGACGGATTTCGGTCTTGAAACGCAACTACAAATACTAAATCTAGAAACTTGTTAATTTAACTTAATGAAAAGACTTACAACGTGTTTTCCGCATCGTTACGTAAAATAATGACGTAGGATATACAAGCTGGACTTGCTAGAAAGTTAAAACTTTTCGCAGCATTGTCTCATTAACGCTTACGTAATTATTATATTTTGATGGATAAACAAAATTCAAATCTACATCTAGATAAATTTTTAGATTCTTTAGTAATTTAACTAAAATTGGTCTTTCTATAAACGAAATTGTGTAACTCTTCTAAGAAGTATATGGATAAAGCAAAATATACCTAAAAATATATGTAACATGCCTAATAGATTACAGAATATTTAGAAGACAGATAAAATAAATGACAAAATTATTTCACTATTGATATATTAATCTTTTTCATAACAGAAGCTTTATCATCTTTAAAGTCAAGATGAGCTCATTTGCATGCATTTTACAGAGGAGAGAGTGCACTCGAGGCATAGTTTCTTAATGGAAATGTGGTCTCGTAACATCTGAGGGGATGAACATAAACGTGATAGTAATTAATGCACATATGACCTGATTATTATGTTGGATGCATCAGGTCAATGTGTACGTGCGGATTTTTATATCATCTCTTAGATAGACAGTGACCTACTATATGGTGTAGTATGTAATATGTTCCTAAAATATTAAATAGAGGAAATCATTTTTAACATTCTTTTTCAAATCAAACGTTCGATTTAGTTAAAACAATAGTCGCTTCTGTGCGTCTTCGCAAAAATAACGTTCAAGAACATTCACACAATTATTCGCAGGAGATTGAAGAACTTTTTCTCCTTCGCGTCGAGAAAGCAAAACACGGGACCTTTGATGGCGCGCGATAAAAAAAATTCAGTTGCGACGTTTAAATTGTGCTTTAAAGTCGGCTCTCGTGCTGCGCCGTTGTACATACGTCTCCGTTCTGCCGGGAATCACGATGGTGTTTTATTTTCTTCTCGCTGGATCCGTGCCAATACGCCAATAAAATCGCTCTTTTCTACGAGTCGCAACGTCTTTCCTCTGTGGCTTCCGCGCGACCATCTCAATCTCGAAAGTCCGCTTTTATCGTCAGTTCAGAAAGCGATGCACTCTCAGGGCTTGCTTCAACCTTATACCGTGGTACTTTTATGCCTCGCGACAGAATTATTAGAATCATATCGTAAATCTGGCTGCAGGAAGTGTACGTTTATCCTTGCGCGAGCTCGCAGAATTACCCGGTCAACTCAGTGTGCGTACAAAAAGAGACATTAAGAAATACATAAAACGCTTTATTCCTTCCTCGCAATACGTTTCTCCGATGGATTCTTTTAGTTATTTCTCAAAGAGAAATCTTTCTCATGTAAAGATTTTCAAAATGTTGTTTTTTTTTTCGCTATTGATGTAACGACGTGAATTTATGAATACCAGAAGTCTATAAAATCTCCAAGCATTCGATGCTTCGAATGATGTATTGTAATAATATAACTATGTCAGTGAGTCTTATCACCAGACGATATATTAACTCGATTAATCAAGGTAGATTTCGCTTGTCAGATAAATCGCACTGATGAACTTTGCGCGTGCAATTTATAGTAACCACACGGTTCTTCCTCGGTTCTTCCTCTGTTCGTTTTCATAGCGCGTATACGACGCGCGACTTCATGACGCGAGTTTCTACACAAGTCCTATATATCACATCGTTCTCTCGGACACTTCGAGACGCGGGGCTGCTGTATGCGCCTCATATCCAATATCTTATCGAATATTATATTTACAGGCGCGTATACAGATCCGAAACTTGAGGGAGTTTAATCCGCCAGCACTATATTCCGTTGGGTCCGCGCGGTGTACGGGACGCGGAAACGGGGCGCTGGGACGCCGGATATAAATTAGACGAACTCCGCAGCCGGTTGACTCCGCCCTTTCCGCATCCGAGTGCCAAGTTAGTCGAATTTTCCGCGATTCTTCCACCGGGGAATTTGAACTTGGTCCCTCGGCGCTATTTGCCGTCTCTACCCGAGATTTACTATAGCGCGCGGCCGCATAAAGGCCGCCGCCGCGCCCCAATCTCAAACGCTACGTCCGTGGAAATCGAAAGGCGGATCCAAATCGGTCCGCGTGGAGCCGGCTAATCGCTCGTACGTTGCGATGTAAAGAGTTCCACGCGAGAGCTATATAACGCATTATTTGCTTTTTCTGTTTTTGTTCGTCGCAGTTATATCGCCGCATATCTCTTCTCTGCCTTTGTTAATTGTTCTCCGCATTATCGTATTTCCTCTGTACTTATGAGACGCTCGTGCTTTAGATTTCAATTAAGGATATCATTATAATCGTTTCGCTCATTCTCTTTTCTTTCATAGAAAATTATCATTATTATTATACTAATTGCATTATTCTCTTACAATGAATGCTTTGCCCCGTTCTATTTGCATTCGTGCCTCTTATTGAATCGTTTCCTCTGCTAAGAAATGATGTACAAATATCATCAACATAATTAACTATCAAGAATCTAATAAAGATGTTAGAAAAATTTAGGTATATAATATTTTAAGTATAGATAAGCTATTTCAATTATTGAATTCACATAAGAGGGGATGTATCTTTAGTGAATTAAGTAAAGCTCGACCCTGACATCGATTTAACGGGAACGAGTTCCGGGTGAGCAGCATGAGTACAATTCTAGTCGCGGTGCTATTAGGCACGCGCAGTTAGCATTGTATGTAATGACACACCTCCCGCAACGGAGGATGCCGGCTAGTTGCCTAAAGGTCGATCGTGTTCACATTGAGGATTAATCCCATGGCAATTGTATTAAAGTAGGTACGTGAACGATTCTCTAAACGATAACAAATACTCCAAATTTTATCCTCCATGATCCTTGAACCGGACACTTTTATCGAACGTATATTTTTATATTTTCAATATTTTTAACATTGTGTTTGTATACATATATATCTCTTATTCCTTTTAAAAACTCTATCGTCTTTTATGTAGTTTGTAGTGTTAATAGTTTGTGGAAATTATTATCAAGCATTCCCATCGCACAAATAACTTCAATTATCTCAAGTAGAAATGAACGTGAGAATCTACTTAGCAATATCTAAAATACCTAGATTACCTCTCGTGAACGAGGCGACCTAGTGTGAGTACAACGAAAGACTAAGGTTTAAAATGCGCCATGCGAGTCGAGAAGGCACGACGATGCCATTGTTGGTCGTATAAAAGTTGCCAGCACGAAATGCTATTTATTGCGATTACAAAACACGCAGTTGTTGCCTTTGCCAGACTTTAGATCAAGAGTGATTTATCTTTTTTATTTTTGTCGTAAAAGGAAAAATGTGTAATTGTAAGTTAAGTATTTAAGACTAATTCTGATAAAAGTTTTGAACAAAAAAGCACAGCTTGATATTACTACAATACTTAATTAAGAAATAAAGAATAGAAGATATTAGAAAAAAATTAGAAAGTTTTGAAAAGAATATTAGGAAATTAGATCCATTTTTTGATTGAAAATAATATTATTTCTATTAATTGATTCTCATCGGTCTAATTTTGATTTATAATGTTAAAAATTAAAAAAAAAATAGAATTATAACTATTTTATTTATTTTGATGTATGTATATTATATTATAATACTTAGTTATCTCTCTACTGCAACCTCCTTATCGAGATTGTGAAAAAACGATCATTCCAATATGAAATGTTTTGTGGACCGAATCGACACTTTGCTTTCAATTTTAAAAGCCCAGATGCATTCCTCGAGCGCGCAGTTAATCCCATCTTTCCCTTAATATCCTTGCGTTGACGCCATTAGTGCGCCTCTTAAGTTCCGCGCACGTTCGGTCGAAGCTCGCGAATAAAAAGTGATGTATAAACATACCGCGCTGAAGATCGAAAGCGAGGACCAACAACAACGAGCGGCGAAGATACAAAGAAGTGATGAAAGCGCGCGCGAACGAGTTCTCGCGCTGTCGAGGAGCTACGAGAGAATCTGGAAAGGGATCCGGCTGCGAAGGGCACCCGGAGAGTCGAAGAAACTTCACTTCTCAACGTGACAAGTCGAAGAAAGCGAGCGCATTACTTAATGAACGTGCACAGGTAGTCGTTTACCTTGCCGCAAAAACCATCCTGAAGACGGCTGACCAGATACGTCAGATAAACTCTTGGTTATTTTCCTTCGTTGTGAGAACGAGCCAACTTTTGTCGTTTACGTTGCATGAGCCGCGTAATAATTATATTTACTTCTATACAAATGTATTATGCGGCTTCTTTGCGATAAGAATGACGTGTTCGTGAGATTGATGCAAGATTTTACTGCAACTGGCATAGCAACTCGGTGCTTTGTGGTGGTCGCTAAAATGCGCGACGATCGTGACACTTCATAATGATTTTGCACGTTAGGGAGAAAATTACACCTGCCAACCGCGATGAACTTAAGCAGCTGGTCTGATGTGTTCTCTGGGTGATGCGGTAATAAATGTATAGGAATTACCTGATTACGTCGCCCGAGAAGTCGTGGACGAAGTCGAAGAAAGGGCCGAAAAAGATGGTCAACTTTGGAGGAAGATTTCGAGACCTGCAGCAAGAGCGATTGATCGCTTTGGGAGGTAACCGATATTTTTACGTGGCACAGCCGCGCCATAAGAAAGATTTACGTAAAGGAAACCTTAGAGGAAGGCTGAGATATGTGCCGTTTATGCTGATGCACCTCTTGCACGTATTACATGCGTGTCCGTGATATGTTACTGTGATTTGTACAAATTGTTATAATACATTTTACGAAAGAACACCTACATGATGCGCTTTTCACAAGGAACGTTATAATTAAATTACTGGAATCTATAATATGTAAAATAGCTATAACATGATATAACGTTCTTAAAAATTTTATAAAGCAAGATTTATCTGTCTTCAATAATATTTAATAGTCCTGGAATAATTAATATTTCTATCTATTTGATCACCAAAGTTCTATTTTCACGTAGCTACTTATACCTAACATTTATATAACTATTTATAGAACTAATACGCTAAATTTTGACAAGAATAGATTATATTGTTTACCGGAAGCTGAATAATTTAATACACATTGTCTCCGTCATGAATTAAAGAACCAAATGTATTCACATCCTTTTTAAGTAGATTACGCCATTGATAAGTGACAGTAATATACCATGAGTATACAGGACGAGTTTCCCGCGGACAGATATATCTATTCTATATCTAGAGAATGATGGGGAATAGTACATGGTGCGCGTGCGATAAGTTTTCGACCTGACGATCGGCTGGTTATCTTAACGGCGCTAATATACAACGAGGCGTCCTTCGCTTCTTCACTCGCTCCTTCTCGCGCGAGGGTTAAACAACCTTTGCGCGATCGGCCTCACGGCGTTCTATAAATCGGTTCGCTTTACGATCCAGCAATATTTAATACTAACAATAACGACATTATTATTATTATAGCTATTTTATAGATTTTACCACGACGTGTTTACGTGTTGTCATTAACCCGCGCTTGCTGTTCAAAGTACGAGGTAGTTCCGCGTCACATGAATCGTCTCTTCACTCTCAATGTCTTTCAGAAATGGTCTCGATCAGCAAACTTCGTGGATGTATATTGCGCAAAAGTCGTTTCTTGTGAGCACATTACGTAGTAATGATTATGCACTGATATTTTAATGCACGGTACTAAACGACGCTCGAAAGATCAATTATCAAGTCTTCTAGCAATATTAATTTTCAAACTTATTACTGTCGGAGTAAGTAATAATAAGTTGTTAATTGTAATTTTTACAATCATTGCTACTTTTTATTCGTTACGCAGAAATGGTTAAACATAAAATTTGTAATAAATGGAAAAATCAGTCTAATAAATTTCATTTTCACGATTTCCATCATGTTTTTTCACCTATTTCTTTAGAATATTAATAAATTATAATGATGATAGAAATAACAATATACGAGAAAATTAGATCATAATTAAAAATTTACAACTAATTTATTTAAACATCAAAAATTTTTATGAGACATGTGGAAAAAAGAAAGAACGATTCAGCATTGAAACATTCAATGTTTCGTAGATTTCATATTTTCTGCTAAAAATATCATATTTTTAACCACAATTTCGATATAAATGTGACTTCTTTACTATACTGCTCGATATTGTCTGCACGTTCAACAATTTTTCAATTTTATTTAAATCGAAATCAGAAAGCTATCAATAATGAAACGTAGTGAAAACAACGAATGATAAGTGTGTAATATTTTTGTCCTGTTAAACAATTATTTGCTTATAAAATATTTTACAACACAAGAAATACAATATTACGGGTATTATTTTGTTTCTTCATTATCATTATATAATATAATAATAAGTGTATTTATGGGAATTTTTTTCATATTAATAATTCATGTCGCAACTTGATAATTTTACAATTAAGACTTGCATTTAATTTCCATCTCTCACCATCAGTAAACTTCGTTTAATTTTAATTGAAGGACCGTTTTCTTAAAATCACGGAGCAGAATTAATGAGTATCCTCTTTGCATGTTAATTTGCATCGTTATGGTCAATATCTTGACACGTTGAAACAATCTCGGAAACGCATATAAGTATCCGTACATAAGGATGAAAATGCACGAGCAGCTCTAACTCAGGACAGCAAATTGAGAGGTACCACTGCGAAACATATCTCGATAGTATGCAGATGCGAGATGCGGGCAGTTAGTTTTCGCGAGTTGACAAGCGCCCGATTTAATAGTGTCCGTTTGCGCGCGCATCCGCGTGAAAGTGCGATGGCATGCACCTGCTGGATGCACGCATACACGTGCACGATATTACAGGACGAAGCTTCGCATACGATGGAGCGCAAACCGCGGAGTCGTACATCGAATAGATCTGCTATCTGGGGGAAACGAATTGACCGGTCGATGCATCATTTGTCGCGCCACGTACGCTCAAGTTGCGGCTCAATTATCGAACGCGTACGTACACGCGTGTGCATGCATGCGTGTGTGCGGTATCGCAGCTGCGCGCGTGTACGAGTAACATTAGCGTCGGGAGATTTTAAGAAATTGACGTACGAACGGAACGCGAACCGGTTTTGCGATGGTTCGATTAATTTCGGATGGAGTAACAAGACGCGAATTGGCAACGCGAACTTTTATACGCCATTTTATTTAAGCGTCTTATGCAAAATCAGTTTTGATAGCGATCCAGTAGTGATCCAGTTGTAAATTAAGCGAGCTCGAACACTCATTAATGGTTCAATGCTATTGAATATCTTAACCGCGATAATATATATGAGTTTCATAGAATTTATTTATACGATAATATATATATAATATATATATATAAGATAATTTATATTTGTAATTGACACAAGTTTGTGAGATTCTGTGAAAAGTATGCTGAATTATATGACAATGATCGGTAAAAAATTTTCAGTTGTACCTATGTGAAAATCTATATTCAGTATTATAACACTTTACGCTTGATTTAATATGTAACATGCATTTTTATTTCTTTCCTTTCTCAACGATATTCTATCTTATATATAATGTAGGTATTCACACTTATCTAAAACAGTACAATATACGTTGCAATGCACATACTTTCCCAAACCTGAAATTTGCGTTTCAAAAGAATAACTATTATTATCTGCCGTGTAAAAGGCGTTCTCCAGGGATATGATGCAACGGTAACGTTCTACACGCATTTGGCCGTGGCAAATCATGTAGGAGAATTTGCGAGCTGGGCAACCTACCCATTACCAATCTGCTATCAGTTGGAACCGAATCGGCCGATCGACGTATCATTTGTCGCCTGGCGTGCTGAATTCGTGCCTGACTTGATCGTGTACACGCGTGGTATGCGTGCTGGTAGTCTCGCACCTGCGTGCATTTGCAATGTTGTGTGGGCGTGTGATCAGCCGAGGTAATTAAGGTTCTTTCGTAATATTGAATATGCAGAAATAGAAGTCACTGTGACTAATATTAGTAGATTGTAACATTTTGTAATCGAAGGTTGTCTTAACGATATATCTATACGCGTACGAGTTTGCACAACGTATGCAAATCCAAGTGTGTAATAAGTGCTCTTACATATTTCGTGTTTTAGTCTCACATATTACACGATTTAATTTTTTCCATGTAAGAATAACACTACATTATACGTTTAAGCCTAGACTGCTATCAATACATACTTAACATACAGAACGAAATTTTTGTTTAGATTGAGTACTAAATTCCAGTGATCTGTAAAAGGTCTGATCTGTCATGCAATAAGCTATAAGAAAACAGACACAATCTTTTAGTCCGTTATTGTATATCGGTTTAGTCCTCTTTTCCCTGCAGGGCTCGATATTACAACAAAGAGCATGCTAAGTGATTTCAATTTTTAAACAGTTTTGTGTTATATATTTTATTTAAATGTTATGAGAAAATACGTACACACATATATTTGAATTACCGATTCTTTATGTCATTACAAGATTGAGTTTGATAGTGTACTTATTCTTTCTTTCGTTTAAAGTTAATAATTAGGTTATTTGTGTTTATAAAAGCCTAGATTATATAAATATTTTGTTATTAAAAATATGAAATGTATGAAAACTTGTAAGTGACCTATTTTCTTAAGTAAAATATATATGTTCGACAACGATATTATATCACTCATATAGCGACAACATTCTAGGATGAAATATGTAAATCTATATTATATATGTAAATTCATTTTTATATGTGTATGCAGTATGTTATTTTTACATGGAAAAGTATTACACACATATATATGGAAGTATTTGTTATTTTGCATTTATATGTTTGAAGAACATTGATATGCTAATACACTTTCCCTATATTGAAGGCCATCGAGACGAGTCATGTTTTTGTATTGTTGAAATTATTGAATTTCTCGCGACACACATATAAGAATACATATAAATAAACGCCACTTACGCTCACCATCGAGTAAAAACAAAAGTTTTATTTCGACATAATTGCCCGTTATTATCTCGCACACGCAAGAAACCATAATTTGTTTTACTAGCGGTTGGTGCTGTAATACAACTTCTGCGGGAGTCAGATTACATGGCAGGAATCACGCCACGATACAAAACGTATTCGTGCCGCTTCGGTCTGATTTATTATTTATTAAGTTGGAATCGCCCGGCGTACGGATCATTTGTCAAGTTGCGCGCGCGCGTGAAACTAGCGTTTTCGTTATCACAACACGTGTGTAACGTGTCTAGCGCGGTGCATTCACGCGTTGCCCTTCTCTGTGAGATTTGAGCGGCTGCCAGGCGGAAAAGCGAGATGCTTTACGCGAGAGATGACAAATGATAGGTTCTGCGGTAATCACTGTCTACCGCGTGTATTTCGTACATTCGAATGTACGGCGAACGATCGTTAAAGCTTGTCAGGTATAACACGGCCAGTACGCTTCACATGCTCCTTCTTCGGTACTAATTCCAGCTCGATCGCGCGATTATCATTCAAAAATACGTTCATTACGATTAATAAAGCCAGACGGGAATATCGGGTATAATGATCGCCGGTTGCGAAAAGATTACCAGCTTCGTAATTGCGTTTATCACTCCTTCATATATTACCAACGTGCTATTTCCAGTTCACGAATGTGTATGCGACTCGTAGAGAGTCATGCATTTCCTATACGGTTGATATCTGGAGAGAGAGAGAGAACGAGTCGCGTCGAACTGACACATGTATCGGATCGACGATACATCATTTGTCACTTCGGTGCTAAATTCATACCTCAATTATCCGGGCAGGTATACGTGCGCCCGCATACGCTCGAGCATAAACGCGAGAGAGGCGGATAAGCTGAAAGCTGTGAAAAGGTATTTAATGGTAACGTTAGAGCTAATAGCCTCTCGCGCGAGAAACCGGACGTTTGTCTAGAATTTGAATAATCAACATCGCACGTCGCGAGGTATGCACACCGTTCGCGTGCCCAACGCATTCATCGTCGTGCGGTATGTTTATGCATGCCGTTCCGCACGTGCGACTTCGACGAGTAAAGAGCTCAAATAGAGAAATACGGGAACTACACGCGTACCCGATAGAGCATACGCGTTACGATCGGACTGTAAATCATCATCATCATCGCCGCCCGTGTTTATGGAACCCGCGCCGTATGTGTTCGCGGGAGCGGATTAACGTCGTGTTGTATTATTATCGCATCTGGATTATCCGTCAATAATTCAACATATGGTTGACTCGTCTTTTAGCATAATTATTGCGTTCCGCGTGAAAGTGACACGCCGAGCTGGCAATCACGCACGACCGGCCGTTAATAAATTGCCGCGTCGTCATTTACGCGCGAAATTACGCGCGGCTGGGCTGCGGCGATGGCGGCAGCCAGAAGTCGTACATTTACTATAGCTGATATCTGGTGAAAACGAATCGGTCGGCCGATACATCATTTGTCGCGCCGACTGCTAACTTGTGACTCAATTATCGAGCGCGTCGAAAGTGTTGGAGCGATGCATCGAGAGCCCTCTCGCGTGCGTGTTGCAGCCGCGAGGCATAGCCGAGTGATGATAGCGAGGAAAACGTGGAATGACAGATTTACGGAAATTGTTTGCTCGCTTCGTCAAACTTTCCGCATTTCTTGTAATTATTTCAGATTCCCGAGCGCATTTGCATATCGAACGTATAGTGTTGTGAGACACATCGCGTGCTTTTAACCGTCCGTGTTTAATGTCGATTATTATTTCCACTTACATAGTATCGCGTTCTTTAATAATTTTTCTTCAAGATTACTTAAATAAGGAATAATGTATTACGTAATTCAGAGCGCTATATTTTTCTGAGATTAATTTTCCGCCAGCATGAAATTTTAACTTTTCCGTCAGAAATAGAATATCTATATGACAAATGGAGTAAATGTTTTTATTATTCTGAATTACGTAAAAATGTGAACAAAATTTAATTATACTTGTTAAAATTTTAGTAACAAGGTTTTACCATCATATAGAAGTCGAATTGTATTTGACGTACAGATTTATCTACCAGAATTCACAATCAAAATATCGATGATGCTTTTAAAGACCACATATTGTCGGGAAAGGGTTTAAGTTGATATCAATAGTATGGAAATGAATGTAAGTAGTATTAAGTAAGAAATAAAAGAAATTTATCAAGTCATTTTAAATTCAAGAAATTTAAGTTAATTTAAATCACATTCCAAATGGTTAAATCGCATTAATTACTTAAATTTCGGGACATATGCGTCGACGTTTTTGTCAGCTCTCAATGCAGTCGCAGGCACTAATTTTCGAAGGTGAAAAACATTACATAATTTGTACGTGACAACGACAAACATGAAATTATTCGAGGTGTCACGAAAGCGCGTTCTCTACACCTACCGCGTCTGATATCCGGCGGAAACGATTCGCCCAAACGATACATCATTTGTCGCGTTGGCCGCTAAATTTGTGACTCAATTATCGGGCAGGCGCGTGTGCGTGCGTGCGTGCACGCATTTGCCGCAGGGAGAAGCCCAGGGAGACGGGGTGGCGATAAAAGAGAGTGAGAGGCGCCTTCGTACGCTAACCAGTCGGTTAGTTAGCGCTTCGGATTCGCCGGCAATATTCCTCTGGAACCCCGCCGCGCACCCGAACGGTTATAGCACCTTTGCCGACGAAGGTGCCAGTAATTACCCTAACGCGTCGAGTCCGTTCGTGTTAATCGTCTTTTCGGACCGATCGAAAAAAATCTGCTCTCGTAGCTTTCGTTACATCGCAATTCATGAATGTTGACTGGTGAGAGCGTACCTGAAATTCGATAACAAGACGAGCTCGTATAATTCTTTTCCTTATTTGAAAAAATAACACTTTCCGTTCTCTTTCTTTCTATTATAGTGTCAGTACTGCAAAGTGGTGGAACAGAAATTTTTTTTATATTGTAATAAATAAGGAAACTATACGAATCTTTTTTATAGATAAAAATCGCTATATTTACACTTCACATATAATACTTTTCATTTCACGGCCGTGAGTACTTGAGAAATGCGCCTCGACCGTGATTAAACGGACTCATAATTGTGCCCGAAGCTGTTATTATAGCTTCGTTGAAGGTGATCGGTAATTATCTTACGAGCGTGTTAATTTTGCCGATGTTAATCATCTTTTTAGCACGCGATCCAATAGATTCTCCGTATGCTTTTGTATATAATTGTCGGCGAATTTTCTCTTCATCGCTTTTATCTATCGTTCATCTAATATTGAGAATAACGAGCGAATATCTTATTGAGAATTTTCATTAAGCGAACCTTTCATTGATAAGAATTGCAATATAAAATTAATAATGTAATAGAACTGAGTATTATTATATTCCATGTGGGATTTATTACATTGTCATAGAATTATATTAAAAATATACGGTTATCATTCTTCCACTCAGGTTTTAGTCGCACTATTTTCCTCTCATGTGCGAGCCGTATTTAACCCCTTCTCAGAGCAACGCTTGACGTTACATCGCCTTCACGGTTGATGATCCGTAATTATTCTACGCGCGCGTTAACTCATCGATGTTAATCACCCCCGTCATGCCGATCGAGCTATATTACGTGTATTTTTTTACTGTCTAGCCGCGTGTAACCTTTTTCCTTCAGATCATTTTTCTAAGATAAATAGACAAATAGGTGAATATAAGTTTTTATTGATAAGATCTTATCATATAATTTCCATAATTATAGCAAATAACATGTCCAAAAAATAAATACATTATTATATACAGAAATAAATAAATAAATAACTAGTTATAACACGAGTATTGCGCAATTAAGTAAAATTTATATAATTAAGTAGTAACTCATATGATATGAATAATTAATGAACATATTAAGATAGATGTACACGGAACTAATTAATGCAGCTCTTCTCGACGTTACTAACATATAATGATAGTAACATATGTCAGACATACACAATATGATAATAACATATGTCAGACACAAATGATAGAGAAGGTTTATTGCGGTTCTTTGATATTTAGAGGCTTCTCTGACAAGAGCCCAGATCTATCTATCCGATTTTATGCAGGCGGAACTGCCAAAGCTCTCTGTTGTACGTACCCGCGGCACATACCTATTTCGCACCTCGTATGCCACGGTGGGAATTCTGTACGATCGTGTTGGCTACCTCTGGAAGGTAGTTATTGAGCGTGCGAGCGAGATAGAAAGGATTCTCGATAATCATCACGAGTATGGTTACCCGGAAAATCCTTTGACCTGTGCTGGTCGAGAGGTAGCCATCGTGAATTTATCGAAGATGCGTCCGAAGATTCTCGTTGAAATGAAGAAATAATATTTCTTGGAGGCTCTATTCGCTCCTGCTGATTAGGTACAAACAGATTGCAATAATTCTATATGTGTTGTAATAATCCCTGGATTGTTCAGGAGTGATATCGAAAATGTTTTAGACATTATCAAGAATCTTCCCCAATTCCCTTATGTGAAAGCGGGCTCTTCCCTCGTGTAAAGATCGTTCGCGATATCGTTTGCCACATAGGCTGAGAATCAAACGGATTGTGGCGCAATTCTGCGGTTGCATCGCGAGATCAAGATATCCAAAAATTTTGCATCGTAGGTCCCCGGGGGCAAGGAAAGAGAGAGAGAGAAAGAGAACGAGGCCACACGGTTTGCACACACGCAAATATACGTCGTTGCTCCTATTTACATACATATAGACACGTCGAAATCGCGTTAAGAGCGAGCGCGCGCACAAATGTTAAAGCGACGACGGTAGCCTTGGCCGCCCTGCCACATTCTCCGATCCTGTACCGTTTTGCAGTATCCGCCGGTTTAACAGGCAGGCAAGAAGCAAGGATTGCGAGGTAATGGTGCGCGGAGAGGTGGCCAGTTAGGAGCGGTGGAAGATGGACGGCGAGAGGAACCGAAGAAGCGGAGGGCGAAGAGAACGAGAGCGCGCGGCGCTTGCGGGCACGGGAGCCGCTTTTTCTGGACTTAGCACATTTTTCAATGCCCGTCGACAGCTATCCCAATCTTCCCTCTCTCCATCTTTCTTCTTTTCTATCTTCCACCTATTTGGCTCCTTCTCCGTTTCTTCGGGTTCCTCGCACGCCTCCTCCACCTCCGACGCTTTCGCCACCTTCTGCAGCCGCTCCGACAACAGACAGTCTCTTCCACTGTACGTATACGCTGTCGCGAAGGATGACATTGTCACGTTTTCGCACTCATCGGCGTTTTAGAAAACCGTGAGAGCGAAAGTTCGTCCGACTAGTGTCGCCTGGTTGCCGCGGACAAATGCCATAGAATGCACGAATGCGGTTATATACTGTGGCGATTCAAGTGATACAGTTGCATGCGAGATATTCATTGAACCTTCAAGTATTGTCATCTATCTATCGAAAGCTGCAAAATTTTCGTATTAATAATAATATTAATTAGATAACATTATATTAATTAAATAAACAGATATATTACATTTTTTTTCATCTTATTGTTATTTGTAAAATCGATAAAATGTATTTGTTGCATTTATTACTTCTTACTGTGCTATTATAACGTTTCTTTCTGCGTTTTCTCGACAAATGTTGCCCGCATAGCTAAGCAAATTGGTGCATGTAGTAGGAGAATGTGTCTATCGACTTAATTAAATTCCAACCGCACAAACCCGCCTACCACGTGGTGATAAATGCGTCGGAGTGTCTTTTCCCTTTTCTTCTTTTTCTCTTTCTAGGCACAGCTTGTTCTGAAGGTGACAAGGGAGACTTTTACTCCGAACAAGTGTGCCCGCAAAAAGCCGAGCTGCCGTATACTCGCCCCTGGAGACGCTCGTTACACGCGTACGAACATCCGGTAACAATGTGCGAGGCATTCGTTCTCCTGAATTCGTCGGCGCCGTTTTTCTTCGACGTCGAGCTATGAGCTCCCGAGCCCATCCTCCCCGAGGACTTACGCGCGAGTTAAACGCGCTCCGATATCTCACGTACGCGTCGTATCGAGCATGCAGCATCTCGCCGAGAGAAACTTCGCGATATCGTCGAAACGCTTTTAAAGAAAACTGCCATTGGCGCGAAATGAGATCTTTGCAACGAGGCAGAAAAACGGTACGATGATAAAACACATAAAAGAATACAGTCGACTGCGAACGAAGAAAAAGATCAGGTCATCTTTGATACTTTATCTTTCTCTCTCTTTCATAAATGTATACCTCATAACTACTAAACAACTGGCACGAATAAGTAATGCCATGATGAGAGAAGAGAAACGTAGTGATTCATGGTGTTAATGAAAATGTATCGAGGTAGGAAGTCGTGGACCGACTGACCCCTTAAGAAAGGTTCACTCGGCATCGGCTCTTCCATCACGATCCTCGAAGGCACTATTCTGTTTCTTCTTTGCCTTACCTCTCGTCCTTGGACTTCTTCTTCTTCAATGCCTCCTCCTATTCCTTTTCCTTCTCTGATCCGACCTCTCGTTCTCTCATCTTTGGTATTACAGAGGCTTCAGATATATCCTGGGCTCCTGAAGGTGGTACGCTCACTCTCTGTGCTTCAGCATGCCTACGAATGACCGTACCGAGGCAAAGCAGCCATAGCCACCGTCGTCACTATCTACCATCTGGCATAAATCAACTCAATGCTCGACTCTTAGAAGCTTCACTCTCCCTTAAGCCCATACTGCTTACCTTCCTTTGCTTTCCTATTCTTTTTCCTCCCGCCCGACGTGTTCAAGGGGAAGCAGCTATCCGACCGATCTACCGATTATTAATTCAACTCGCCTTTCTACCCTTCGTATACACTGGACACCCTGGATCCTCTTCCTTGACGACCTCGCCCGCGCTTCGCGTAGCTTTTATGGTTGCGATTCCGCGGCTCTATGCTACTTCAAAGTCCGATATATTATCAACAAGCCAATCGCATCCGCAATGATAGGCTAGTATACTCGCCTTATGCGTATTATGGATAAGAAAAACGTGAATCGTGGTTGAAGAGCTGACGATTCGATTCGTTCAAAGACAAGCTGACAAGATTCAAGACAGAAGAAGGGAGGGGCCTGGATGAAGAGGAGCAGAGAATGAGAGAGTCACGGTGTTTGCTCGCTGGCGGGTTCGTTGCTACAGTATACTTTGTGCTCTCCGAGATACCTTGATAGTGAGGCGCACCTCCTTCTCCTTCTTTTAGACTCTTCTCACTACCCGGTTGCAAAGATCCTACGGAAAAGATCAGGACAACGGGCGTAACAAAGGATTCAACCATATACACTTTGTCGACGGGAGCAGAGGGACGAGAGGGATAAAGAGGAGCAGGTAAACGCTGCGTTGGCATACGCACGCACACACACACATACATGCGCGCGCGCGTGTTTACATGAGCCAAACGTATAAGCGCGCGTACGTCCGGTTGTTATCGTTCTATCGTGGCGCACATGGAAAACTAGATCCGTCGTGAACTCGAAAGGTGATAAATCTAACGAGCTGTAAGCAGGACTCTCGACGCTAACTGGTATGATTCACGATCAAGCGCAAGTATCTCTCTTCTCGTAAGCATGCAATGCGTTCGGATACAGCAGAAACCTTGCTGATATTCGTAGGTCCTCTTTCTCTTGTCCACGGCTGAGGATTTACGCGAGAACTCGGCCCTAACTGGCGAGCGTGAGACGAAGGAAAAGAACAATCAGCGGAGGTCATCCAGAATGTTGCGAAGGACGCCATCCACCAATTAGTTTGGAAATATCTACCTCCCCCCCGCTCAATCTACAGCGAGTCTGCTATCGCGGATCAAGTTACTTCTTAACGTAATTGCGTGAAAGTTATGGTTTACGAAATTCCATGACATATAGCGCGCAACCTCGAAATTTTATAATGGATCACAATAAGAGATTTACGTGCAAGAAAACTTGAGTAGAAGTCTCGACGTCATTCAATAACATCTGCTACTGAATCTATAAGTGCCCTGAAAATTATTCGCCAATATATTGTTCATCGTTCACTCCCTCTTTGTCGATTAATTTCATTCAGTAATAAATTACCAGACTCGTCTCAGTACTTAGATCGGAAAAAGAAAAGTATCGTGCGACTCTGTTCTCCGCGCTCACAGGAAATGAATGATTCTTATTGCTCACACATTATTGCGTACCAAACGCATTTTTCCAGAGCTACGACGGGACAGCAAAAAAGTTTTCTGCATCCTCTGAGCTCAACCAACCGTTTTCGTCCCGACGAAGGGACCAACACAGCCAGGCGTTGATAACGAGAGCGAGTAAAAATCACGCGCGAGTAAATCAGTCGCCTGTCGTTTGCATCCTTCGATCCATCGGGCCGAAGCTCAGGCCAACGGCCGTCGCACCCGATGCCGAGCGGGTTAGAAAGCCATACCGGGGCCGGTGGCAGCAAAATTTAAGCGAGTTTTTGCCTGGAACAGGGCCCTGTCAATGCAAATGATTGGTGCGCGCGAAAATGGAACAAGACACCGCGAGACAAGAGGACTCCTTCCTCTCTCGCCGCACCTTGGCCACCATTTGTTATACGAGCCTTGTACGAAACATGACGACGGCAATGATGCATGGCGGAGATATTGGGCCGGACTAAAATATCTCGTACTCCAAGTATGCGTATGTGTGTGTGTGTGTGTGTGTGTGTGTGTGTGTGTGTGTGTGTGTGTGTGTGTGTGTGTGTGTGTGTGTGATTGCGTGTGAATGCGGGGTGTTACGCTATCGATGAGACTATCGAACCATACGATATCTGGTCAGACGGCTGGCCGATGTTCCAAATACTGGATACGTATCATCGAGAGACACGGCTGGATAGATATTATATATATGTATGTGCGTCTGAGCGAACTTGTACTTTGTCAAGAATTTTACGTATACCGATACAACCAATTAAAAACGAGCTCGGTCTACACGTCTACCGCGTTCTCGTGTTATCTCGTGTCAATTTTCGCGCAACACGAGGCACATGATACATCGGAAGCAGCGTGCGTTGCAACTGAATAAGTTTCGCTGTCGCAAGTTACAGAATTAACGCAATCTCCAAGCGTCGAGTAACCCGTAATTATATACGTTACGCTCAAAACAGAGAAATATACGATTTACAAATTTCCATGGCGAACGTTGAAGAGGAAGGAAAGTATAAGACCGTTCCGTTCTAAACGCATTACGTCACGGAAAATAAATTCCTATTATACGTAACGCCGTTGGCGATTAGCACGAAGGTAATTGCAAAGATATCCCGTAGTCGTAGAAGGGTTAATCCAATAAAGCGGCTAAGTGACTATCTGTCAGTGCCGGTGTGGGACGAAACCGGCTGAATGATTTGCAACGACAGCTTCGTTCATATTTCTTACGTTGTGATACATTGGTTCCCACACATGATGGTGATCATTATTATTGCGACCGGTAACGAGCACGCAGGGCCTTTTGTGCAAACGATGAATGACCCGCTATCTCTTCGCGCGTCCGATCGCACATATCGTAACGTACATATGCGTGTAAATGCATACGCACTCTGCCTCTTGGGAATAATACCGTAGTTGATATTATTCACAATTTAAGGAACGAATCTTGCCGGGGCCATTAAATCTCGAGCAGGTCCCGCAGGCATCGCTGAGCTCTTCCAAAACTATGGCGCTATCGTGGCGGCAGTTATAACGGCTGTAAAATCGCCAGCGAGATATAGCTCGAGAGATAGTTTAACCATATACATACATATACGTGTATCTCGTATGTGCTGAACGTAAGATCGGTATATATTTGAGTTTGTCGCAGCGCGTTACACGCAACGTTGCCTCCCTGCCTCGGGTGTAAGCTGGCGACACGCCAGAATCGAAAAGAATCCCTCTCTCCTATTAAAAACCGGGAATGTCCTCTTACGTCTTTCCTATCTCGTTCTTTTCTTCAAGGAAAGCTGTACGGTCGTTTCTGCACCGACACACCCAAGGCAGAAAAATAGAGAAGCAGCGCTATACGATAGCCAACATGTTAGCTGACAGCGGACTTACGAACAGAATTGTTGATTAAAAATTCTTTATGAAATTTAATCTCAGTCAATTGTCAGAGTTTTATAAGTATCTTGAATATGCAATTTATTTCTATAGAATATAGGATAGTTTTGCTGAAAAATCTAAAAATTTAACTAGATGCAGATTCAAAAATAATTTTGTTCGAGACTATTAAAATCATTATCTAAGACGTTCAAACTAGTTGCGAAAATATCGAAACTTTTTGCAGTATTGAGATCATTATGTTTGAAATTACTACATAATTATTTTGATGATCTAGTAAAATTATCTTCAAATCTGTTTTAATTTAGTTAAGTCTTCAGATACTTTAGCAAAATTGTTTTTTCCGCACGTAAGATTACTAGTGAACACGATTTTCAAATAAGTAGATACATTTCTTCTCATATTTGATATATTCGAAAAATGTTAATTTATAAAATAATAATTTGATATTATATTTTGGCATAGAGCAAATGCTAAATTTCAGAAAGTGGAGAACAGAACACACATATATTATATATATTATATAAAACGAGTGGAGGTGAAATTTCACGATAAGCGATATGCGTATTTCTCGAAGTGGTATATATATAACTGGATGTAAAAAGAATGCGATTGTCGCAATCCTTTTTCGTTTGTTCTTTACGCTCATGCCGCGCACCCCTTTCCTATTCTCTTATCGTAACAAACGGTGTATAGCACGGAATTGCCGTTTAAGCAGCGTGTTTCTTATATGATTTCTGAGATGGCAACCGTCCAAACTCATTAATCGTAATGCTCCTGGATGGCAGAACGTAACATACTCCCGCAAAATTCTCTTCCGGTAATAACTGCCGTGCCGCCAGAACGTTTTTCAAACCCGCTGCCTCCGGAACGGAGCGAAACCATCGTCTATTTCGTAAGTGCTGCGTAAGTCCGCTCGTACCTCGTGAATATTACGCGATGTCGGGATAATAACGTTGCACTGGAGACAAAATTTCGCAATTTGCTTTATTTCGATTATAGATTTTATTTGACAGTCTTTCATATCCTTTGGGCTTTCATAAAGCCTTTACGTGTTTTACTTATGTAAATTGTGCTTTACGAAGCAGAATACATATCTCTTATGAAAGTAGCATTAATTCACTATTCCAATTAATAGATAAAGCCACGATTCAATGTGAGAGAGTCATAAGTTTTATCTTTGTACGAATCTCTTACTGCGACATTAGAATAATTCATGTCAAAGTTAATTTTATATACGTAATTGTAGCGTAGGGGAGACCGGGTCTCGTTGACACAAGAAGTAGATTGGTATCGCGTTCAGTTTATGTACTTGTGGCAAAAGAAACAATAAAAAAGTTACTGCAAAATACGTCTTTTATAACATAGGTACTTATCCTTTATTATAATACTTAAGTATTATAATAAAAAAAAGAGAAAAATGTAATTCAAGAGGCACGAAGTATATTTTCAAGCTTTTCAATATTTCGTATTAATACTTATCAGCTTGAGAAAATAATTCTAAATGTATTATCAGTTCAAAGAAAAGTTTCTGTTATTATATATATATATATATATATATATATATATATATACATGTTATTTTGAGTGATAATAGTAATTTGTTATAATAAAACCATTAAAATCAAATGTATGGGATACGTTAACTCATATTTAATGCAACTTATGCAAGGTCAGCATAGGTTAGCATGATGTGCTATCATTCGCACTTCGCACGTGAAAGTCGTGAGACGGTACGTATCTATCGATGTTCGTGGTGTACTACGTATACTTATGTAAAAAATATAATGTATCCTCAACAAAATCAGAGAATGGAGATTCCGATAGAAATTATACCGTTTTCGTTAAAAGAAAAGAAAAAAAAAACAATAGAAATCTGGAGAATAATTGAACAATTTCGATCGAAATCTATTTCGATTTTGTTCCATGATAGATACCTATAACCTTTCTTAAGAGGTTTTGTTTTGATATATGTATATGGCAATTTGTCCCATAGTATCTATCAACTTACTCCACTATCGGGGCAAGCTGGTTACACTGCAGCGTGTTTGTATTATACTTATTACAAAAAGAAACTGTACATTATACAGAATCATTTCTATAGCATCAAAATGTAGAAAAAGGTTCTTCCTATCATATTAGCATAGTTTAATCATAATAATCAATTATTATTTAAAGGACTTAATGCTGAAATTGTGAAAGCTGTGCCAATGAGATTCGGTCTCTCCTATCGATATCATTTGATACCGTAGAATGTATACAAGAGCTGTGATATGAAAAGCGAAACATCGGTGTAATTTCCGGAAATGTACAGAAGAATGTCAAAAGTGGCTTTCAGTATAATATACGGCTCTTCAATTTCGCGCGACCCGACATTGCTGTGCTGGATCAGAGTAAAATATGCAAGCGGCCGGGCCGTAAAGCTTCGGCCTTAAAGTGACAGTCATAAAAGGCGACGCTTTATGCAGAAGTCGAGATAAAAGATTTCATCTCTGCTGTTTCCGCGTAAGACAGCTATAGTCCTCGGAGTATATTAAAAACAAAAAAAAAATACATACATCTATGACTATTTGCGGAAAATAAGAATGGTTTTCCCTCAAGTACGCTCACAGAAAAAGCAAATTAAAAGTAATTTTAAGACGAAATGCTTATGTCGGTTATATAACTTTGTATAACTGTATAACGCTATATGACAAATAGACATTTTAAAATAACGCGATACACACAAAGTAAGAGTAGTGACAATATTTATTCGACGTAATTTCAATCATAATTTTCAAGCGCCTTTATACCAAAGCAGAGATAAACGATATCGCTTGTACCGCAATATTGCAGGCATTATCCCAGATCCCTCGTGCGGACAGGCGAGTCTTTCGCGGCGCGTTTTAAAACAATTGCCCTCAGCGAGAGAATCGTTTCGCAAGCGGAATACGCGGCTATCGACCGAGCGGGTCGATCGGACTCGCACGAGGTTTACTCGGTCGAGGGCGTCGATACCGATTAAATTAAACACGCCGAAAGCTCCGTAGCGACGGACGGGTTAAATATGAAAGAAGAGGTCTTACCGAGAGGAACGGATGAGAAATAATGAGTACGCCCGGCGTAAGTATACCCTCGGTGAAGGTGCAAACAGACGAAAAAAGGCGCTAGCCGCCCGGCCGCAAAACGAGAACCATCCCGCTGGATATCTGGGATGGACTCCTGTCAGTTCGCACGTCCGCGAGCCCGAGCACCTCCTCTTTTCTTCTCTTCGCATCGCCTCGCTTCGTCTCCTCTCCAGCTCGCGCCAGTGCCGGCATCCTATAACACCCGTCTTTTTATTTGATAAGAGAATCCTCCTCGAGGCAATTTTCACGGTCTCCGCGCGGCCGCACGAAACATCGTTTTCGTCTTAAACGAAATAATGATACTGGCAATAACACGATGAAGTTCTTTCTCTGCGAACAAGCGTATATACGCTTTTTTTACGACTTCGTTTCCACGTTGCTGATACTGCTCTACGCCATCGAATTTTCAGCCGAAGAACGTGCACATACGAAATAAACGCAAACGATCGCGTTCGGTCACGCGAGGCGAGCTGCCGCAATGGTGAGCATTAATTACGGTTTCCTCCAGACAGCGGATTTTGTTTTTTTCTTACGTCTCGCGGCATTTAATGATCACGATAATGTCATGAAAGATAACTAATCGCCGCACTACCAAAGCTCGATGAGCATTCAAGATTTCGACGTCGATTAATAGCGAACGATCACCTCATCGCGAATCGTTTTCTTTCGGAATACAAAGAACGGAGTAGCGTTTCTGCGCACGGGCGGCGGCGGCGGTGCATAAAGATGCGCCGCGTGAACGAACGTGCCGCAGCTGACTTTGAATGATTCCGGTCTCGTTCTTTCGGTAATTTCAGGCGTCTAAGGCGTCCCCATTATCAGCGACGATTATGATGGAGAGATACCGCGTTTGCACCTGCTGCGCCAACGCTCCCGTCTGTCCATGGGGAGTTAGCGCGAACACGGTAGGGAACATATCGCGTGCCTTTATGCGAAGGGCAAAGCCGGCCGCGCGGCGCAGAGGCAGAGATGAGCTGTGGAATATTTATGATCATTCTAGGTGCGGGGGACAATGGTACCTCATTGAACTCGACGCGGGGGGGAGAGGTTGCAGCAGAGACGTGCGCCAGCTACAACGGAAACGGAAGATCTGAGCCCAGACCGCGGCTTGCTTCGTCGAACGGACGAGATAGAATATTTTAACGATTAACACCTGAAGAATACCGCCTTGATCCACTTTTACGATGCATTTTGCGAGCTTCTGCGAGAACTCGTTCCTGTAAAACTGTGGAATGCAGAGCGAATTTTTTTAACCCACGGTAGAAGCTCATTGTGCCTGCAAGAACAATGCCCTGCAGGATTCCGTCATTATTAATTTTATAAAATTTTAAAATTTAAATTTACATACATATATATATATTTTAACAAGCATTTATTAATAATACAATTTAAATATATATCATAATGGCATATATGTATATATTTATATCTTGCATTTGTCTCTCTTCTATAATATAATTTAATAAAGAGAAAATCTTTAATTTTATATTTTACGAATTAAATGCTAATCGATCTTTATAATCTTTATAATCTCCTATATTATACATTTTTTACTGTATATATTATACATTCCATATAATATACATATTATAAGTAAATTATTCTATCTGCTAGATCACATCTCTATCTTCGATTCAATAAAAAAATAGAATCTCTATAAGAAAGTAATCTTTCGACTGGATAAACACGTCACAAAAAACTATAGCGCATGGCTACGGCACCGATGTATTTCTCTCTGGCATTTTTATATCTGTAAAATGTGGAAGAGCTCGTAGATAAAACTTCTTAAGGGAGAGGCGCTCAGAGAAAGTCGCAAATGATATAAAGTTAGCCAAAAAGTTAAAATGTGTGCACGGGCATTTCCAAACAGTTACCTTACTATCGTGGAAAATAAAGACAGGATTACGTAAAGTAGAAGAATAATGCGGAATAATTGTAGCAAAAATGCGGCAACGGATAATAGCACGAATTAATCTGTAAATGTAGCAGTAAAAATCCTGAAAAATTTGCTCATTAGAGTTCTTCTTTATATGTATATATTTCAACATATATATTTTAATTTATATGTTTTATATTTTATTACAATACATTCCCGTTACAATTTTTATTGGGATTGTATGATTAATATTAAATAAACGCGATAATGCGAGATAAAGTTTTCCTCGGTCCACGCAATATCTTCCGTACTTCCTGATCGGCATTATTCTCTTAACTTAGCTCGTAACACGCCTCCGCAGGGTTCAACGAATCGCGAGACATTTCCCGTCGTAAAAATATCCCAGGGGAGCTCATAGATATCGTCGGTAAAGGCGAAGTCCCGAGTTCGGTGCAGCATGCGAGGTTGCTAGGGTACACCTCTACTACACGCCTCATACTGCTCCTCTCGCTCAAGCTGCTGCGCTTCCCGCGAATTGCTCCACGTACCGGACCGGGCGAATCGTTGGAAACTTATCTTCTATCCAGTGCGCGCGCGTCTACTCGTAAAGCCAGCTTCGGGAATATGACCCATCGCACCGGGATAGCACCTATGTTCAATAGTTACGCGGCCCCCTCGTTTCCCTGCGTTCTTCCAAGGAGCCTGGCTCTTTTTTCGCCTACCCACCCGATAATAATGATTTTACAAAAGCCCCTACACGTCGGCAATGCAGCTTTATGAGATCGAAGTGCAGCACGGTAGATCAACATTTGATTATCTCTATCTCACCACAGCTATCTATGTACTATACATCTGCGCATGATACACGATCGATAAAAAAAGATCGTAGATGCTTAACTTGCGTATGATCGTATCGGTAAAATATATTTTCAGACATACAGTTTTTTCGCAGCTGTTGCAATTTCGAGGTCCAGCTGATAAAAATCCCATGATATTTACATTAGAAATGTAAATATCATGGGATTTTTCTGTATTCCATTGTAGAATCGTTATTTTTTACTAGCGCAATTGAACTTTATTTTTATCAATACATAGATTCGACCAAAATGTATTCGTCAAATTAATAGCTAAGATTAACAAACGATCCTAATTATAGTTAACGAAAACACATGTTAAGCTCTTTGACTTAGAAGCTTCGATTCACTATCGCGAGCTCAGCGCATCAAAGTTAGCTCCGTTGGTCTCTCCGATGTGACTCAATTGCACAGAGGTATCTTGACAAACGGGCACGATAGCAGGTTTACATTTGCCGTGCAATCGTTTGCGACTAAATGGTATTTGTTTAATTTGCCTCGTTCAGCCGGGCGTTCGTGTGGTGACCGTACATTTAATACCACTTTGAAGCGTATCGAGTCACGACAGCGCCATCGGCTTCCACAGAGATCCTTCATCTCCAGCCTCTTTAAACATCATTAACAATCACCCAAGATCTATCAAACAGCTCGGAAATTAGTGTACACAGTGCAGCAATGGCATCTACCCGCCTCTACTACGAGCGCCTACAAATGTCGGCGATTCTACGACATGGCCACGCTTTGCACGCATACATTTACCTGTGCATACATATACTATCTAGATGAAGTGACGTTTCCGCTTGCAGGTAACCGGACCATGCGTATCCTTATTTGTCTAACGCAGTCATACCCGGTTTGCACGGATTCGAGATACCAAAGCTAATTGACGCTTTGGAAGCGATAATTGCGCGTTTAACGTCCGATGCCGAAGCACGTATTCGGTTACATTCGAATGAATAAATTAAGTGTTTATTATTATTGTATTAAATACCTTGTTTCATTAATATTTTATAAATAACTATTAAAGGAAATGTAATTACAATCATATCTATACGTGCTTAATTTGCATAACTTCAATTTAATCATCACAAAGTTTATCGAGTCAATTTTTGATAAGTTAGGTAAACTCTAAAAGCCCTGTTGTACCTACATTTCTAAGTATATGTTTAAAAAGAGATTGTAAAGATTAAGTTGCACTAATAGAACTGTCGTTCTACATTGACGTTGACAGACACGTTGATGTATATGCGCGATTTCCAAGCAGTCCAGTGCATATACAGCACACGCGGGTATCGAGTGCATTCTATGGATAAGTGTGTCGTAAGTATAGCTGAATGAGATATCTCGAGCCGCATTAATTTGCCAGGATCGAATCGACTTCGAAGCTTCCGTGAGCGCTTCACCTCCTGTGAATGATATCTCATACTTGATCAAATGTTGCGCAGCGCACTCGATGGCGCACCGAAACGCGATCACGGCACACGCGATTTCATTACGTCGTACAATTCAAACGATCGGATGTAACGGGCTTTGTACAGCATCAGGAGCAATAAATACTTCAAGATAGGCAGATCGACATAGAGTGCGACGGAGGTTTCGCGTCTGATCGAGTGACAATTCGAAGGAACGTCTAGCGATTTCTCCGAAATGATTGCGTTAAACCAGGTCGAGTAACATTCGTTTCGCGCGAGAATACCACGTATCGAACGGCGCGTCGACATGAATGAGTCTCGCATGAATAATGCTTGCGCTTGTGGGTGATTGACTTATGAACATAACAGATTTCACGCAGCGCCGAAGCTATAAATACTTCGGTCAGACAAACGACGCGAATTTGCCATGAAAAGTCTCACGTCAAGAGAGTTTAAGAAAACGTCTGCCGATATTCAATACCATTATGTGCCGACCCGACATTGACCATTAACGACGTCATTTGTATCCGGTCGTGTATCCATTCAGGTGTAAAATGTATCATATGTAGGCGGTATCTATACAATGTAGCTAAATTTTTTATTTTAATTCTATAGATTATTTTATTTCTATAGATTATCACGTTATCAGTGATTCTTATAAATTCTTATGCAACGAAATATTTCCATAGAATCTCCAAATCTCCAATTATTATATATATATAATTAAAAAAATTTTTTTTAAATTAATTAGGAATACCTCCAAAAATTAGCTATGGACCTCAATATGATCTGATAAAATTTCATCAAAATCGATTAATATTTTCAGGTTGTCCCTCGACTCACACATACCGACACGTCGTGGAGCACGTGCTTCCACTGTGAATTCGGCACAAAAAAATGCTGACATAAATAAATTAATATTAATATTAATTAATTAATATTAATATAAATGTAATTGTAATTTGTTCTCAAATTTTCCTCCTGTTGCCAATGTTGGGTTTATTTAAAGTTGAAATATTACTTTATGTATTATACAGTTTTACCCTGGTTTGATTAGGCTTTATCAGGTTTGATTTGAATTGAAATTGTAATGAAATTAAAATATTTTTTCGAATTTTGACACATGTATCCAAGAAATGCGTAAATTTACTAATTTCAAAGTCGAGGGGCAACCTGAAGATATTAATCGATTTTGATGAAATTTTACCCAGATTATATTCAGGGTCCATAGCTAATTTTTAGGGGATATTCTTAATCAATTTAAAAAAAAATTTGTTTTCAACCCACCCTAATATATATTTATTAGAAAAGAAAACGGGAAAAAATCGATTAGATTTAATATTTATAGAATATAATGAGATCATATAATTATCAGAAGCAATATTCGTCGGTTTTGAAAAAGATTTCATAATATATCTGTATAGTTACTTGACGTCGACAACATTATTTGCCGCAAGATACGTTCTGTTGACGCGGAAATATAACAGACAGACTAGATGTTACGAGCATACTTTTACTAACTCGAACAACTACTTCAAATACATTTTTCAGAAGGAGCTTCTGTTTGGAATGGTACATATCTCGGCAGGTTGTGAGGAAAGTTTCCCGTCAATTCTCGCGGATATTCTTGCAGACAGAGCACCGAAGGCAACGTTTGCGTTATGCTTCCTGCAGGTTGTATTGTACCTTCTTTGCGGAAAAAAAAAATAATTGCCACAACTCGCGGCATTTTATGGACGGCTTTACAAGCCGCCGTGTGACAGGCGAGGCACTCTATTACACAAGGCATAATTCGAACTTTCATCGGCGTCTCTCGCAACGATTTATTGCGCTTTACAAGTAATTACGCTTTTTAATTTTACGCTGACAAGATATTGCAACGTGAAAACTTCTTGCTGAGCAGTTGACCTCGAAATCTCCCTTGATTTAACGTTGGAGCGAACGTGAGCTACACGAATGGCGATAGGTAATCAGATTTTGCATTTTGCAGCGATAATTAGGATAAATTCTTTACTAAGCTTTATTTAAATCTTTCGATCTAATGTTAAAAAATTATATATGTTCACGATGTCATGATATGCAAAAGGCTGGTATGATACGAGTGGTATGTAAGTAATTGCTTGAAATGTCGCTTTGACAATTAGATAGTCACCGCGATAAAGACCATTGATCTCAAAAACAACTTATTTCGCTGCAAAATTTATTAGCTGCAATATTAAACCAATTTTCTTGGTGCAACATAAATTACAAACAGTGCGTTAATATATCACGGGGTAATTTATCTTTGTCAAAACGGGAACTCGTTATTTTAACAATTCTGCAAGATTATTATTTAAAGCTAATATTTGAGTTATATTTGCAATCATGATTCTATTAAGATATTAAAGTCAATTATTATTTGTTGTTACTATATTTGGTACAATTGATAAGAGACAACTGACAAAGATTTGATCTCGCGTCGTGCGATATGCGCGTTTATCCGAAATATTGGCGAAATAGTGACGTCGTCGACAGGACGAGGAAGTGATAATTTGATAGTGAGAAAAGTCGAGACGGCGAATGGCAATGAGGAACGCAATGGCCCCGCGGCTCGCCAAGGGAACGAAACTGTACGAAAGCCCAAGATCGTTCGCTTTCTCACGTGTCCGCCCGTGCATGTACGCGCTCCACCTTCGGCTGTATGGAAGCACACGAAAGGGCGAGACGAGGTAGGTGAAAGAAGAGGATACAGCGGCACCGTGATGCGGTATCGGAGGCGCAAGTGGAAACGAAACGGCCGACGAAGGAAGCAACAGCGATGGTGTGAGAACCGAGCCTCGTAGTGATTTCCATAGTTATTCCGAGATAACCGGCGGAGGAGCCCTCGTGGCTCTGGCTCGCTCTTTCGACGAGCATCCTATCATTTCGCACTGCGAGGCCGAGTACACCCTCGCCGCGTATATATCCGTTCGCCATGGAAACTCGCGAGGATTCATACATACGAATCAACCGACGTCTCATTTCGGATAGACGAATAATTCCGCGATGGTGTCACATTCTTCGCGTAGAATACAGAGAAAACTCAAGGCAGATAAACTTTATATTCGATCGAACATTTTACTGACGATAAAAGATTGCTCGAGGTCTTCTTGTTTCAGCTGTACCTACTTTTAAATCAGCACAAATATAAATCAACTTGTACTTAAGTAGTTATTCGAAAATATTATTTTCGATGTGCGTGTACGTATAGTTATATATAATAAAAGTTCAACTAGAGGCACACAAGAGGCGATTTTTCATGTTAGATCGCATGCAATTTAATAAATTACTTCAATTGTACAATACAGAAAGTAGAACTTTTAGTAATTTAGATCGCATGCGATGTAACATGAAAAATCGCATTGTGCGCCGCTAGCTTTAGTCTTTTGATATATTGCAAATAAAGAAAGCAAACAATTTATCTGTCGATATGACAGCTCGCTCTTTTCGCTTTTCGTTCGTAGAACTCGGCCGAAATAATCGCATATTTTAATACACCATAACCGCTTGAGCGCGCGTTTGATATCCACCGTATGGACAAATTGTTAATTTTGCTATAATGACACTTGATGACTCGCCCGGTATGGCTCCGAAAGCAAGGGCTCCTTGGAATTGCACGTTAGAGTTCGACGAACCTTAACGTGCCCTGAAATTGCGCGCTAGTGGTCCCCGGAGTTTCTCGAGAGGGCAATCGCACGATCCGGAGAAGTACGAGGAATCCAGGTCCTAGTGGGTTCTTGTCGTTCATCACGTATAAACGATTTAAACGTAGCAAGTGTCAGCTCATAAACATTATAATTATGACATCAAATATGGCGAGATCTTTACACCATGTAACGAGGCCCGCTCAGGAGACCGGAATACGGTTAATGCGCGGCTGAACAACTGTAGTCCGTGACGACGTACTTCGGTAGGTGTGATCCCATTCCTACGCCGGACCAATAAATGTCCAGCCGGTGTCGTGCAGATTGGAATGTTTTGTCCGCTCGATTTGCTCCGTTTGAAGGAATTAACCCGTCCGGCGACGATCAATAATTTGGCCGTCGCCTCCATGAGGTGCCACCTCGGCGCGGGGGCCAAAAATGCAGGAAAGCGCGGCGCGGGCGGCGGAGTACGAGGCTTCGCCAATTTGTGTGATCTGGTTATTTTCAATGAAGCCCCATACTTGACATAATCGCGTATCTGAGGTATCTTTAAAGGGCTAGTTAATACCCACATCCGACTAACTTTGTCCGCGAAGCGTTTAACCGGCGCGACGAGTACCGAGCAAGGTGCGGTTTTATTGTCGTTATAACGTATAGGTATATAAATAAACGGCGTGGCGCGATTTGTGTAATCTTGTACAAGAATCTAAAGCGTATCACGACTTTTCTACCCACGCGTTATCGAGATAAAAAAAATAGGTGCTGAACAGTAAACGTGTGTATGCGAATGTTATCAATTTTAGTTGAAATACAGGTCTGAAAGTAATTTTGTTGGATCATCAAAATAATTACATAAAACTCTCAAACATGATGAGCAATGTTACAAGAAAATTTGACATTCTAGCAACCAGTTTGAGCCTACATAATTATTTTGATGGTCTAACAAAATTATTTTTAGATATACGTATGTAGCTAAATTTTGAACATACTTCATTAAAACTTTCTTTCTGTGCAATAATGTAGATTTAAAAAAACTGTAACTACTTTGAGGCGCTGATACACATACATGCAGCTGCATCGATTATATACGTACGATGCACATCGAATTATCATACATTATTGTGAAGGAAGATATCTATCTCTTAATAATGATTCTATGCCTCTGTGGCATGTAAATAATTTATGTATTTCAAGAGGCAAGTGAAAACGTATATCATACTCTTGTATTATAATTGAATGATTACAAATTTGAATAGGTTTTATTATATTATAAATAAATAATGATAAAAATGCTCCATATCGTTAATTTTATATAAAATATATTTTTGCTGACATTTGATTAACATACGTTCCGTGTATTGATTCTCACAATGATACCTCGCGTTTTGATTGCCACTATCAGAGGTTATATCAACCAGCGGGTATAATAAAATGTTTAAGCCGAAACTTCGCCGCCAAAACTAATTTGCCACGGTCGTATTTGTTTTCGGGTTAGATGGCTATCCGGTAGATTCGTGGGGAAACTAATAAAACAGGTACAGATAGGACAAACGAAACACACCGCGAATACGGCAAACCACGAATTTGCGGGCGATGCTACGGCGAGCGGCGTGGGAGAATTTGCAAAATCTATCATGGAAATGTAATTACCAAGTTTGATTGGATAATCTCCAGAGAAATCAGCCGCGCATCGGACATCGCTGCTCTTGCGTCTAAGCTTGCGGATGAAACAGAAGTATAAGCCGCGCGACAATGTCGATATGACCGGACATCGGTTAAAATCGACAGGAACAACAATGTTAATGAATATTGAGGGGCTTCCCCGTTACCACCGATACTCTCGCACATCGTGCCTGTTCGACTATTTTTTTATCATTATTACCAACATATTTCTCAAACTAGGAACTATGAATTTTCGCAGACGTAACAATTCTAACAAGGCACTGAAACAATGTGGAAATAATTAACGAATTTCATCGAGCTTTTAACAATTAGTATTGAAAAACAACACGAATCATATTTGGAAACCGCATTGGTAACAGCATTGTTTGAAATTTAAATAACCGTAAAATATATTTATATTTTCGATATATTTTTACCTCATTAAACGATACGAAATTTTATCGGTCTTTTTAAAGAATATGTAAAATATTGTTTAGTAGGTATATAATAGATAAAATTTTTAAATATCAGACGAGTTTGAAATGTCATCAATCAATTATCTTATTTGATGGATACTATATTTGTCAGAAATTCGTGCCGACAAAAATAAATAAAAAATACATTTAGATATACATGTATCTTTTTTCTCATCGTAATGTAATACTACATAATACTGATATTATCATTTTTAAGACAAAATTCATAGAATATTCAATCTCTAAATTTTTTCCAGCATATTTCCTAAGTGCTGTGTAAAGCTCCTATCATTAAACGCAGTCCTTCAAATTTTTCACATTCTAGTTTTTAATCTCTATAAAATTCCACCATCTAGGAAACTTCGTTTCTATCATCTCATAGACTTTAAACATAATATGAGCGCTTCTCCAAAAAATCCATAAAAGTTGATCACGAAAAAGTCGCCGACACTTTCCGGGCCCGGAGGCTTCGCCCACGTTCCTCGATCATCGACAGGACCCGCGCGACTGCAACGGGCTCGGAGTATGCGTTTCATTCTTATCTCGATTATAGTCGAATGGAGTTCACTCGGGGGCCGAAATACTCCCTGAAGTATTTCATTATCGAGATCGTACCTCGGTGGATAATAAAATTGGAAGGCACTTTCTCGTCCCGGTCTGCTAGCAGAAGGGCAAGCTCGTCGGGTGTATACAGATACATACATGAATGAGTGAGTGTGTCGTTGCATTGAGACAACATCATGAATAGAATTGAAATATTAGGGAATACATTCCTGATGGTAAATAGAATATGTGTGAAGGGCAGAAAGGAAAACGAGAGATTTCGGGATGAATGACGATTGACATCTGATGAGGGAACTCCGGAATACCAGACGACATCGATGCGTGGAATGAAAAAAAAAGAACAGAACGCGTGAGTATATTTGTACGCTGTGTGAGAGCGAGAAAGAAAAGCTTCTTTGAGAAGATGAGAGCAAATGGCGGGAATGAGAGAGAAAAAAAATAGTAGCGTGGAGATGAGGGTGACCGTAGGAATAAGGAGGATCCAGGTGGGCCAGGGCCAGGTATGGCGAACGGAGGTGCCGTACGGCCCACGCAAACCGGCCCCCGCTTGAAAGCCCCCGGGCCCGCACGCTACATCTCTTTCCGTCCTTTCCTTGGCTACAGCCATCTACCATCTACGAGGCCCTGTAATACCCTCGCGTTTACGACTAAGCGTCACCGACACGAGCGCACGGGGACACACGTACGGAGACTAAAAGAGAGATGCGCGCGAGTGTGTGCATATAACCGCCTGCAGACGCATCTGCTTCGATCATATTCCTTCGTTGAGAATTATTGGCTCCGTCATGTATAAGGTGTTCTTTTGCGTTTCGTCGAGCCTGTGTGCTTTGTATGAGCGCGTGATGATATTTCGCGATATGAGAGGACTCGAATCTTGCAAAAAGAGTTTTATATAACAGATTTTATGCGGTAGCGTTGTTTTTTTTTTTTTTTTTTTTTTAAATCGGTTGTTATATTAAGTAGATTAAATTCGTATCGCAAAATCAAAGTATCGTAAATGTTTTGTTATGCCACTTTCATACTTCTGGAGAAATGTTTTACATTTTCTTCTCACGTTGCACTAATGTGGAATTCGACTTCGGGGTATAGAATGATTGTCACACGTATTCACAGCGGCATCCCGTTGGGAAATTCGTAGGATTAGGATTTGGCACGCGTCGAAATTCAATGTACGTTCTCTGCCAACATTCGTAACCTACTCAGACGTGTATCACCGATTCATTTGTATATTTTCTCGGATATTTCTGTGATATTACGTGTCAAATAAACTTCATTGTAGATTTTGAATATCCTTCTCGTGTAAAAGTTTTCAGTTTGTTATAGATATTCTTGTTTGGCATTTCTTAATGGACTGATTTAAAATAATCAAGTGAATAACATTACTCTATCGATTACAGTTTGATTACGTATTGCAATTAAAAACTACAATAATTCACACTTTCTAACTCGTGTTTCGCCTTGCACAATTGCATTTATTTTATTTATTTGCACAACATCATACATAATACACGATGCACCAACATCAAATATCAGCTCTTACATCATTTCAATGATATAATGCATTTCCTGCAGCGACCATGAATATGACACTTAATATTCCGTCGCGCGGTATGAAAGAGGAAGAGAAGGTTAATTTCTCGAGATAGATAGTTCCCTCGATCGATCGGGCGCACGAATGGGGTTGTATTCTGCCTAGAACAGCTCAATAAACGCGTGCAACTTAACGATTGACTACGGAAATAGCAGAGACGAGGTAGCGCTAAGAGAGAAAGAGCGGATAAGGAAATGCGCCTGATGTAACCGAAGGAGTCGGTATTTTGGAATTTATTACACGCATCAAACGCATTCAGATTTTATTACCAGGTGTATCACGCGAAAGGTACTTCGAAAAGCGCTCGTCTATTATTTTCTTCTTTAGTTTCTTTATTATTATTCAAGAATCAGTTTTGCACACACGTTATTTAAAACTTTTAGAGTGAATTGTTATTTTGAAAAATAAAATCTTACTTTTAAAGATTGCAAATTGAGCTAAGCTTTTTTGTTTAAGACTAGCTCAATTTTCACTTTTTACAGTGAGATTCCGCTATAAAAAGTTCAGAATAAGAATCTTTTGTTTGTTTTTCTTCCCAACGTTGTTACTATATTATTACTAATTGTTTCATAAAAGGTTAAATGTCATCATATTTTTAAAAGCCTTTATTTTCCTTTTATTTGCCTCTATTTTCAAAGTGCAGTAGCCAAATATTTCTTTATAGTAAGCTTGTGAATTTACGTACAAAATATAAATAAATTTCATTGCAATATAATCCCTATCATCTTTGTAAAATTAATTTTCATCACTTTTAAATTTGGAGAATCTATATATAAAATTTAGAATCAACATCAATACAGTAGTAATCAATATAGTTGTAATTTCAAGTAATATTTTTTCGTAATCATTATTGGGACTATAAGAAAAACTTGTTTGAAATTTTTGACAATTTTTTATGACGGACTGAATAAATGTACGAAAGTGAGTGATATTTATACAACATATAAAGAATAAAAAAAAATATTTTTTACTTTTTACATGTTGTATAAATATCACTCAAAACTTCACTGTTGTATGTTTATTTAGTTCGCCATAAAAAATTGTCAAAAATTTCGAGCAATCTGACCCTCCAGTTCCCTTAAACGTACCCAATCGTTTATTTACAACACATTCGGACGCATATGTGATTCTTGCATCAATTGAAACTGTATACGTAATAATATTTGCAAACGAATTTATACAATTTCTGTCTGACCGCGATTCTTCTTTGCGTACTTATTTATCCCATTTTATTTATGTTCGTCAGAACTCATGCTTCTTTATCGCGTTTCAGCAGTTACTTTGTAAGCACAGACTAATCGATTTCCGTTACCATATCGCTTTTACGTCGCGGAACAACCGTACCAAAGGGGATGGAGAGCATGGAAGTATTTATGGGTACTCCGAACGAGCGCGTCGTCGCTGGAGCCACCCGAATGCCACCCAGGAGATGGTCCGGGGATGAAACCAATTTTCGACGGTGTCTATATAAATCAGATCTTGTTTCGCGCGCGCAGGTACCGTCAGCGCTGCAACGCTAGCCTTCGACATGTTCTCTCCATCAGAGTATGTCCGGGTTTCCCCGCCCCCTTTGTCCACTTACCGAACGGCCCTTTAAAACCGAGTTAAAAAGGGGGTCAATATTTATTAGACGGTTTCTAATGAAACATTTTAAATGCATGGAATCCATGGTTGTTGCCTTGCAGCTCTTACACCCGTAACCGTTCCCCTTACGCAATCTCCGTCTTCTTCCTATCCTGACTCGTCCCCGTTATCTCCCGCACGCTTGACATTAAAACGCTATGAATCGTTTCCTTCTGCCTTAGCCTTCTGCCACAGGCTTACGCCCGTAACTCCTCGCGCATGGAGTACTGAGGGGAGATATTTTGAGCATCATCGAGGGTCGAATTTATGCCAGGCTAATAAAATTAAAATTTCATCTGTGAGAATGAGAAATTGATTTTAGCAGTGCCGAAGGAATGAAATTGACCATATCGTAATTCAATATGTCGTAAACGTCGTTCGTTGTCGTCGAGTGTTCTTCTTCCACAGCGTACATCATGCGACGTTGAAGTACGAAATTAGTATTGCGATCACTTGAATCAATACCAGTAAATTACAGTAAAGTATTTAGTAGTAAACTAACATCGCGGCGTGAAATGAGGAATATATCTCGCCAATATTAAAAAAAATATATACCTATATATCTCTTCGGTCGCGAGAACATTTAAATAGTTCTTCGTTACATTCATTCGCTGTCGGTGTAAAATGTCACCTCGGCTTGCAAGTGAAAAAGCACAGCGTATTCTCGTTCTCGCAGGGGGTAGAAAAGGAGAAGGAAGAAGAGCAAACAGAGAAAATAAAGGCGAGTTTTACGAGCGGAGGCATTTTTCTCATGACAAGAAGCGAAACTCGTTACCTTTCACACCGCCGTCTCGTTTAGGCGCCGTGCAAAAAGCAGATTGTCAAAGAAGAAAGGAAAACGTCGGGGACGCGAGCGGAGATGTCGCTCTCTGGCCGCGAAGAAAATGTGAGATATCAGCAAGTACAATTACTGTAACGCAAGTAAATAGCTGGTTGAACGCGAGCGTTTAAAAGATCTCCTCACAAGTTCGCGTGCTTGGTTGTACTTCTGCAAAAGTAGATACCTACATCTACCAATAAATTGGACTGTCTAGTAATTGTGATTGATCGTTTCTACAGTTGCAATGTAATCTTACGTATATCTTCGCGATCAAGTTAGATGCTTCGTTATTACTTCACATAATGATTACTGTTTCATTTTTATTCGTAGTCGCGAACGTCTTTATTCAAATTAAAAAATGTTTTGGTATAGGTGAACTGTAAATTCGTCCCGCAATAATTTCGTAGTCGATAAGTATGCATGTGAAATCGTCCAACCGATATAAAATTGCGTAGTCATCGACTTTAACGATGTCGTTTCGCGCAATAAGATGGCTAATCCTGTAAACTGGTCGATGTTATATAAAAAAAAGAATGTGGAGATTAGCGAGACGACCGAAGGATTATTTCGAATAGGCTTTAATCCGAAGAAGGTAAAACGTTTTGGGTAATTGACCAGTGGCGAACGCAATTAAAACAGAAAAAAGAAGATGTCAATTCAAGCTGCAGATTCACTAAATCTTAAATCTGCTGTAAAATTTTTTATTATGTTTCTCTCTTTCAAGCGAGATATATCTTTCTGAGGAATTATAATAATATATTAGAAATATTATTTCCTCTCTTTCTCAAAGAGCATTCCTTGTGATAATGCTAATGGTAATTATGTAAGAAACATATTAAACCTGCATCATTTCTGTTAAATCCTTTTACATATGAAAGGCAATAATAATTATTATTCAAATCAATCATTTTATCAATAAAAATTACATCGTTTATAGTATTTTAATATGATGAAATGATCGTGTGGCGTAATCAATAATTTCGTTTGAAACAAGCATATTTCTCAGACCTGAGAAACGTTTATGCCCTTGCAGGAGGAAACTCGTAGGAGAAAGAGTATATAAGTCGTGGGTAGACAGGAGCTAGTGGTCCCCCGGCGACATCTTCTTCCTGACTGTTTCCACCTGAAACCTGAAACTAATGGCGTCTTCCACTTTGGTACCTCGGTAAGTAACTAAGTGTGTAACTAATCACGCGCGCAGCGCGTTCACCATGTCCCTCTCTTGCTTCTGCTCTCCTTCCATTCCGGCAGCAACAGCAGCAGCAGCAGGAGCCATTCCACTGTGGCTTTTGTGCATCTGTGTGTGGACGTGGAGCAAGGAGTCGTCGTTCGATTAATCTCCGCTAATACCTACTCGCTACTTCGGCACACCTCTCCACCCTTTCGGTCGCCGGCCACACCGCCTCGCGTCGGCCCCTTGTCCTTGCTACCTCTGAGAGGTAATTTAACCTCGATGCCTTCTCCTCTACCCCGGACATTCGATCTATCGGTTACTAATGCCTACCCGCCACCGTCTGGGATTGGCAATCATTTTCATGAGTTCATTCCCGATGCGGGATTCGAGAAGCCAATGAGCCGGGGATTGCTCCTAGCCCACCTGCGCGACCGCGTGTTCGTTCGTCTGTCCATCCCGCTATCGCTTCCATGTGTGTGGGAGTCGATGGGTTCGGAGATAGATGATCGATACGAGCTCGCAGTGTAATTGGATGATATTATTTGCCTCGCCCGATATATTTATTTATGAGGCGTTATATATGTACATTTTTCCAGCCGAAGATCCGTGATTCGATCTTCTTCTTGGTGAATACGTTATCAAGATTGAAATTTTTCAACGGATTCTTCTTAAGCTCATATCTTTCATATTGAAGCTTTTCTACGTTTTTACAACGCGTTCGATGTTACATGCTACTTGTCTATACATATTTTCAAGCTTCTTCTGCATTGATTTAGAGATTCTTTCGGGAAAGCAGGTAATTCTAAGTTTGAGTTATGTAGCAACTTGCAGTGTATCGCATGGTATGCTTGAGTTACTTAAAAAAGAGAAGCGGGATAATACTTTACAGTCACCAAAACTACGACTTTAGAAAGAGAAATCCCGAGGTTTATATCCTCTGTCGTAAAGTGCGAATGAAGTTTTCTGCAATAAGTCCAACTTTTCGAGCTTTGCATCTCTGATTTTGGACTGCTGGTAGAGAGTTACGTATAATATCACAATTTACCGCAAATATTTTAGTAAAACTACATGCGCTAAGAAAAATTCTACAGACTCGGTAAAGTGTTATTAAAAAGTTATAAATTTATAAATAAAAAAAGGAAATAATCCTTGTATACAAATACCGAAGTAATTATGATCATTACGATTACACATAAAAAATATTAAAATATCAATTTAATTTTTAATCTATATCTAATATTTTATCTAAAAACAATATTTCTCTTTATATAATGGCCTAGCCGTCTCAGTTTCATCTTCCTCTTTACCGCGTGCATTAAGAATTCCAGCCACTAGTTACAATGATATTAATAGATACGTTTAATTAGTAGCCCGTGAGGTTTAATTAACGGCCAGTGACGAGGTCGTGCGGCCAACGCCCGTAATAGCGGGATAGAGAGAAGTCGTCGACGGGGAACATTGTATGTATATGCAGCAGAGGCGACGCGCGTAACTGACTGCACGGTTCGCGCGTTACATTGCGGAGCGCGTACCGGAGAAATAGCGGTGAGAGAAAGAGAAAACAGAGAGAACGGGATAGAAGATTGTCGGAGCATGCAGAGACGCAAAAGCATGTATAATACGCGGGTGTGCATATTCTGGTGACTGTTTGCATTGCAATCCCACCGTAAACCTGTTCTTCCACGCGACGCGACGCGGTCGCGATGCTTATTATTCCCGAATTCAGAGAACGAGCCGAGTCCACGTACCATCGTACGATCCGCGGCAACACCTGTGCGTTATTCCTGGGAAACACGTGCCGTGCAACGCGGAGCGGGCGCACGTATCAACGAGATGATAATTGACACCGACACTTGGATAGGCCTTGGAAATCGACTCAACGACAAATATTTATTCGACGGACAGAACGGAAGGCAAAAGGGAGGAGCTCTAGTAGAGAACATCTGTGCTGTTGTCAGACTGTTATACTAAAGCATAATACACAATTGGAAGGTAATAGAAACAGAGAATAACAAATTTCAACCTATCAGAAATCATGTATTCTGATGTACATAGTTTCTAATAGGTTAAAGTTAATCGGTGTATATTAATACTATGCATTGTCTATACAATTCTCATTTTGATTACCATAGAACACAATTTTTTAATTAAAAAATAAAGTTTTGATAATTCATATATCTTAACAAAGTAATGATTATTCATACACGGAAAAGAGACTGTTCTAAAATCAACCATAAATTCGTATATAAGCAAAAATATTGTAATATTTGCGTTTCAACATTTGCTCAATACAAATTCAATCAAACCAAGACTAAAATCTTTGAAGTAAGATTACAACATTTTTGCTTATATATTATATGAACGTATTATGGTTGATTTAAGAGAATAGTTTTTTTCCTGTGTACCAAACATGTCTCTCAGTATGATATTAAATCCACATCATGTTGGTGTTAATATTAACACCAATATGATGAGGATTATATAGACACCCATGGTGTTAAGTCAACATCAATATCTTTTAGAGTGTAAGCTTAACAATATAAGTGTGAGAACAGCGACGGGGTGGATTGCTAATAAATGAGGGTGCGCCAACTCTTCTCGAGTTGGATCGATGAATAATTCCGAAAGACGCCCTGAAGCGACCACTTGTCGTGTCGGGTTGTAATCGCAATGATGAAGACCAGTGAAGATTATCGCTGCTGTTTAATTTTTTTACTGCTCCGCACGAAGGCATTTAAACGATATTTGCCGCGCTCATCTACCGAGGCTTATTCGCGACATGGCCGATATCGCGGTCGCCGATAAGAGTCGGTGATCGGTATAATTCGATAAATCGATCGGTCGACGGAATTGGCATGCGCGATAAATCCCAAAGCCAAGCCGGCCAGATAAACGTCGCGGATGCGCGGCGAAAGGGCAACACGAGGCGGTAATTGACAAGTGGCATCACCGAAACGGAAATTTGCGATAATGGTCGTTGCCAGGGTGGATGAAACGGGGAGAAAACAGAGAAAGAAAGGGACCAAGGACTAATAATAAATGAATTCCGTGGGCCAGCAGGTTTTTTATCGTGCGCCGTACCCACGCTGAGGTGCTTTGACTCGTTAGCAGTTAGCAATAACATTCGTTATTTTTATCATATCGCCGCGCCCGTTCGCTTCGCGGCCTTTATTCGGGACGTAGGGACACGTTTTGGTACTCGAGTCTTAAGATACTTCAAGATAGCCACGCCGTGCCGCGCGCTGCTTAGACTTCTTATATCGCGGACGCGATATATCCATCTCGCAGGGGGATTCACAAACGAACGACCTTTCAGACACCCAGACCAGCAAAATTCAATCCGAGGGCAAGTTTCGACGGGTTCGTTTTTTCTCGAAATTTATCCATTCAATAATCGGCCCCTCGCGCCAGTGAACCAAACGTTGTATAAAAAGGCTGGGCTATATCTTCTCACCGTTTAATATATTTATCTTCGATCTTCTCGAGTCGCCTAACGACGAGCGGACCTGTGGGGATAATTACTCATAAGAAATAAGCACGCACGAACGCACGCATGCAAGCACTGGTTTACCGACACGGCGGGCATACCGATGTCCGACCGGATTAATTACACTTTTTTTTCTCTCCTCGTCTCCTTTTCCTGTCCGATGCGATACGCTTCCTTCCCCTCGGCGTTAGATCACGCGACGCTCTGCGACTTGTTTTCACATTACCCACACCCTCGCGCGAATAAGACAAGGAAAAAAGTGATACTTCCGCGGTACCAGTTGGTTTGGGAGATAGAAAGAGAGAGAGAGAGAGAGAGTAAACTATACCATGGCCATTTCCTTTTTTTTTCTCGGACCCCAGGACGCAGGAAGGGAGCCCTTGTTGGACGAGATTCACACGTGTTGACGCGCGGGAAACGGGGTGTCGACGTTATCGCTGCGTTGACAACCGCTCAATTATAATTGAACGCGCCGGTGACCTTTATTTTTCGAGTTTATTCAAATACGCGAGATAAAGCGGAGGACGCGAGCATTTCTTCGGGGGGTTGAAAAGGGCCAGCCGTACGCGCTGCCGGAACGTTTAATGGGACAACCTGTTAATACGTGACATATGTTACTCACACGACTTAGCGTTTCATATACATAACCAGTTATGTCGCCCTCCTGGTTGTCTTGCTTGGGTTATGCTCTCTCTGCTCTGTTCGATCTTCCCGAAGAATCCGGTGAGCATTCGCATCAATGCATCGAAATTCAATGTGAATATTATGAGAATCAATGTTGCAAGTATGTCATATTTACGGATCTTTTCGAGCTAGCTGTATCGGTCTTGCGCTTTTTTTTTTTTTTTTATTAATGCGATGTATAGTTATTTTATAAATATATATCTTGACAATAAATCTAATTTAAATAAAGATGTAAAATACATTACATCGTTTGTATTTAAAATACGGGACTTGAGATTACTGCACGGTAAGTGGATAATTCATTCCGAAATTCTAATTACCTCTCATCGTGTCACGAATTTTAATTGCACACTCGACTTCTTCAACGATTGCCAATTGCCTCCTGCGGTGTTATAAATCATGTAGATATAATCGCAACGGATATTATATGAACGATATAGTTATATCTGGAGTATCTTCTCCGTGTTACATAGATACAAATTTTATGTATTATTATTACCCAAAATGATAACTGTAAATTCCATTTTACTCGCTAAATTATGTGGTTATGCGTGAAACACACCTAAGTAAATCCAGAAAAATAATTATGGTGAAATGCGTTTTCGGAATACATAATAAATGATATTTTGATATTATCTAGATTGTATTACACTTATTCGCTCTTAAATTGTAGTCTAAAATATTAATAATCAATTTATTATATATACAAAAAATGTAATTTATTCTCACAAACTCAAGTTTTCTTTAATATAGGTATTGTATTTGCAATGTTAAATCAAGTAGACAGAATGATTGTATCCTATATAAACGCAAAGATATGTTCTTACATTTCGATATCGTAAGTAGATTTCCTGTCACGTAAATTCGATTCGTAATTGTTGGAATATAATCTACGCGAAATAGGTACGTTATAGCTGACCGCCGTCAGATCTTTCTTTACCACAGGCATCATCGATAAACACGCAGAGTCGACATTTATTGGTATTATATAAAAAGCTTTGCTAATTTGTCTGTTACGATTTTATCGCCCTGTATTATACGACACTATTATTATACTATCTTCCTATGACGATACAGATTTATACTACCATACCCATCCGCCCACCTTCTACCCGAGTTCCCATTAACAATAGATTTTCCCACAGACATTTGCGCGAGCGATTTCCACCGCATTCCCGCGTACTATCTACCGGCATTCAAATATTACGAGGATCCGATGCATTACGACGGTATAATGGTAACAAGGAGTGATAGTAACAACAATGCGACGAGAACGCGAATCGATATACATATCTCAATAATAATTTTTTAATTGATACATATTTCACTAATAATTTTAATCTCAATAAAAAAAGTGTATTACTGCAACAAGAAAATGTTGCAATAGAAAACTAAACGCTTTTTTAAATTTAGCTAATATCTATCAGGCAGTTTTAAAACGGCCTGTATATACAGTGACGGTTTTTGCAATAGCGGCAAATCGATCGTGCGCGAATCGTATTGTATCTCATGATCGTTAGCACCTATCTTACTGAGAGTATGTGCGCATACACATACATACTCGTATATCTATCCACGACGCCACGAGAGATACACGGCGGTCTCGCTTTAATGCAAGTCGCAGATATCGGAAGGTACGATCAAAATGCACGTGCCGATGGTCACGGTACATCTATAAGTCATTAGAAAATCAAGCATGAACGCATATAAGATAAAAAAAAGTATTATTGTCCGACGGAATATAGCAGTGCGTTAAAAGAAAGTACGCATTCGCATAAACGTGGAACGTATGAGAGCATAAAAGGCTAAGAATATGAGAAAAACTTATTGCGCCACAACGTACTTTATCATTTGTACGCTTGTAAAAATCTAACGTATAGATAAAACCCGGAGATCTACGCGTTTATTGATGCTTAGATGTTTGACAAAGTATTAACTGCAACGATACGTACAATGATAATTTATATAACGATTAGATTGATAGTGTATTCTACGAAATAAGAATTGCGGGGCAATTAAAAAAAGATGATGTCTATAAACGACCTGTAATATTTGTAATGCCTTTTCTATTATCTATTTGAAATGGATTAATGGTTTAGTATACATTTAAGCTGGATAATTTTCCGATGTGATATCTAGAATTAAAAGCAAATGAAGATCCGAGAAAAGCTCAAGATTTATCGAGATTTATTTCCATCAGAAAGAAAAATTTAGACATCATGATTAAACTATAGTTTATTCTAATTATTATAATTATTTATAAGAAACAAATGAAAATCCGAAAAAGGATTAAGCTGATCTATCTCCATTAGAAAAATTTAGACAATGAGATTCTACTAATCTATTTTTCATTATTTTGTTTTATTTTAAGATATTCGAGTGTCGCTTTTACATGGTCTTCTTGAAATAATCAAGTGATACATCGCATAGGTTGAGTCAATTGATCAACATTGATATTCTATGCAACCGTATTGTTAAATATCGAATTACCATAAATATCTCGGTCTCTGCATTTAGTCTTTCTATGGACATTATCGTTGCTTCCCGGTTCATCAGCCTTTGCGTAAACTGTGGCGCTCGCTCCTAAATATCCGCGCGAGTGAAAAATTTCAGTTGATTTAATTTCCTTCCTTATTGGATCCACACAGCATTCCTATCTCGGGCGATCGCCGTCGTCGATCTCGTGAGGTTCGCGTGTTGCAAACCGTAGTCTCGTAGCAAAATCAATGCCACGGTGCGCAGCGGTACGTTTATACTTACGGTAGGAATTTAAAGTTCTATCCGTTCAGGATTCGATTTCAACTTGGCTCGTATAAATCCTCCGCTAAGTGGAGGATGGCGATCTTACTTAGGGAGATGAGATCGCGACGGTGGTACGTGTATTCGAAAAGTTCTTCGTGAGGTTGTCTCTTTCCATCTTTCTTTCTCTTTATCCCTTCTCTTGTTTAATCGATGGAACACGCGTTGTACCTCGTCTCCTTTGCTCTCACGGGCTTCGCTATCCTTTTCTTTGTTCCATTCCCCGAGACCAGATAAAGAATCGGTTTCTAGCGACAATCTCAGTTCTTATCGGAACAGTGCGACGGTCTAAGGTGCGCTACATCGGTGCTGTTAAGCTCGTCCTGCAAAAAGGGTGTCCCAAAGGAAGTGCATCTCGTGCCGATAAAACGGCCATTCTACACTCCAGCGGGTGCACTCGTCTTTCTCAGCGTGTTCTCTCCACTTCCGTTTGGGTCTAGAGAGCCATTTATCGAAGAAAATCCTTTCAACGTCTTCTTTGACGTTACAGCCGCCACTTCCTTTTTTTCTATCATTCTCGGAACCACGGCGTGGTACGGCGCGATTTCGTATCCCTTCCATCCATATGCGTGCTCTATTCGGTAACTGTCATGGGATATCTGCTGACTGTGCGATCAATTCTCATGAAGTGATATGATACTCGTGAAGTGACTTCTGTTGCAAAACGGAAGATTCACATAACTGTCGCATGACTTACGAAGAACCTTTCTGTTTTAGAAAAATAATGTTTCCATTTAACACATAGAGAGAGAGAATATGTAACGAATTGAACAAAATGATTTGTTTACCACAATTACGGGTAAATATTAAAATGTTTAAAATAACGTATTTTATAAAACAAACATGAAAATAAACTCTTATTTGTGCAATAATACAGCGTAAAGAGAATGCAACGTATGTTTATAAAATAAACTTCGTAATTAAAAAATAATTTACAAAAAGTATTTTAACTTTTTGTACCTAATTTGCTGAGTTTAAAATAAAAATAATACATATGTTCTCTCGGGAACTTATATACTATTTTATATAATTTAATCAAAACTTTCACGTACAAGTTATATATACTGGAAAATGTTTAACCAAATTATTTTAACTATTAAAACCAATCGACACGGACGCTTTGAGAAAGAAAAAGAACTGTGTGTGTCAACCGAGTCATAATTTAAACTCCACTTCAATTTCCCGGATGCTGCTGTATACAACATCGTAGTCAGGCCAGAATTGCAAAGAGAGATACGGGGATTGTATCAATTTGTAGTTTGTTCAATGTCTCGCGTTCTTTCTTCGTGTCTTGGCAGCCACGGCTCCCTGACAAACGCGCGCGGAAGTTCGTCGGAGCGAGTCCGGTGTAAGTAAGCAAACGGGCGACTAAATAAAGGGGTGGCTAAGTTCGTCTCGCTCCCTCCCGAAGGGGGTGGCTGGTTTCCGAGTTGGCTATGAGGGTGGAGCGGCGGAGGCAGCCAGACAGAAATTGATGTTAGGCGTTTGCATTTATTATTAATACGTTCGCCAGGCTGTCACTGAGTTCAGCCTGTCAGCCAGCGTCTCTCAACCCCTCTTTCCAACCCTCTTCTCCTGTCGCCGGTCTTGAGTATTTCGCTTCTGCCAGCTCTCTCTCTCTCTCCTTTATTCTGTGAATTGTCAATTTTCCCCGAACTTCAGCATTGATCGGCCAACTTGCACATCTCCTTAATTATTTAAACTCCGTCAACCGGAGACCGTTCAATGCTGGCTTTCGCCGTTCAGCCACGCAAATGTCGCTTCAATGTCGATCAAGTTGTCGTTAAAATTGTTCAAGTATAAGGCGTTACATATTCAGTGTTGAAGACTGTTTCATCTTTCAATAACATCTAAATCATTCAATTTTGTGCAAAGCTATTACCTGTATGTAGCAAAACTTTATTTTCCGGACATATAACATTCTACGCATATTCATTGTTAATGGCGACAAGAAATGCAAATACTAGTGGAAAGGGGCAGTATCGATTATGTCACGCGATATCACTCATTCCTCGATGAAATATTCGCACTGTCACATCGATTACTCCGTGCCAATATTTATATACTTTCACAGCAAGGAGACGGCATTATCGTCCTTGAGAGGGTGCCTGTTAGTTTTGACTATCGTTCCGGCCTGTCATTGCTCACCTGGTCGAGCTTCGTATGTTTACTGAAATAATAACGGAACCGTACGCGGGCGTTTCTGAAATTCGATAATTCCCGTTGGTAGGAGCTTCCCTGCGCAAACACAAGGCGGTGCATTATCCCTTATGTTATACGCGTGTCACAGAGCCCTCACGCTGCCAACGGAATAGCATATGGCAGTCCAGGCTACACCTTATAAAAAATAAACGAAGAGGGTGGATAAGAGAAACGGAGCGATAGGGTTGCAAAGGTTACAATGTCGATTCGAATGTCGATCTAATCGCGCTAATGCGCATGGTTCTGCATTATATAGCGGTCGAGGGATTTCGGCGTGTACCCTTTGCGTCGAGAAAGGAAGCGCGTCCAGCATCTTGACACCTCAGAACGTCTGGCGCAAATCAAATATCCCTTACGCCTTGACCGCACCGCCTCCTTCGTGATTTAACCTCACTTCTCCTACTCTCTATATACAGTCTACTATTTCTTGTCCGACTGATCCGATTATGGCCACGTTGGCTACGCGCGTGAACATTGACAGAAAGGAAGATTCGGTTTGCAGGGCGCATATATCGATACGATGTCGCCTTCGTTGAATATTCTATCGGGCCGGAAGCGAATCTCTCCAGATAAAAGATAAGGCACGCATAAACGTGTACGCATGGTAATATCACTTACTTTTACATGCAACAAAGCGCAGACATAGCGGCCGGCTTCCAAGCTCCGCATTTGTTTCCCCCGATTCGCCCTGATAAATCGTCCGATATCAGTTAGGGAAAAGGTACTACACGGATACGGAAAATCACGTCGTATTCACAATTCTGTTTGAATTCTCTCCATGACTCCTCGCTATTTTTACGAGCACTTGTCTGACGCTTTCAGACGAATACAGATAAATTCTCGTAAACAAGATGCATGTGGCATGATGTCTTACATGATTGTCAGTGGTATCGATTGTATATCAAGTATATATATGTATATATGTATTAAGAGAATAAGAATCATATATCAAAAAAATAAAACCCTGATATAAAAATAGTCTTTTTTTCGTTATTGTATACAATGAGTATAATAAACGAGTTATTTATAGTACTAACGCTCAAAATTATTTGCCTACTTTGTTTTTCTTAATTAAATGAAAAAAAGTAAAATTCTATTTTCTTTTCTCCTCTTCTAAACGTTGGACTTAATAATAATTTAATAGCTAAAAATTTTTAATGCTATATACAGTAAAAGAATACAGCAGAATTAGAACGGAATTTAGGTACATACAGAAATTGAGATTGACTCAACGTATTATTATTTTCTCCATAATCAATAAGGATATTGAGTATATTATGACAAACAAACGTTAAAGAAACATTTTTTAACTTTATTATATTTTATCTTTTAACGCATTCATATCTTATTTTTCGCAAAAAATATAGACTATTTTGTTTTTTTTTTTAAATATAGATGTATTAATTTGTATAATTGGTATTTTAATTTCATCACAATGATGCTATAATATATCATATTATAATACATATTAGGTAAATAATATTGATAGTTGCATTATAACGTCAATAATATTTTTACGAGTATTCGTCCAACGTTTCTAGACAAATCTATACACGTATTTATAATCGGATCGACTTTATATTTAAGGTTTCTTAAACTTATCTTTAGATATTAGTAATCAATAAAATAATTTGTAGATCATTTGAAGATAAATTTAAGGAACTTAAAAATAAAATCTGACTAGATTTGATTGTAACTTGGAAGTAAATTATAGATTTCATAATATTAATATTTTTTCATATATAATAGTTAGGTATTTACGAGATATCCGAAAAGTCAGCTCAAAAAAGTTGATACCCACATCGATACATCTACATATTTATTATATCTGCAATTTACTCAGTTTTACGCGAAGACTGTCACAGTTAGAGAAACCATCCGCTGTGCTGAACGATTTGACAAACAGTCTATAGAAACAAAGGGACAAACGTATGTAAGAGTCATGAGATATCTCTGCGTATAAATTGCGTTTACGAGCCCAACTCTTCGTCCCAGCTTTCCTTGCAGGTTCCTGTTTCCCGTTCGCATCAACGGTAACGTAGCTGCATTTGACATTTTCATTCCGCGCCTTACGAAAGATCCGTTTGAAATGTCGTTTATGCGCACCGGTATCCGGCATCGTAGCCAGATTAACGACTGCAACAAGTCGTTAAGTTGTGCGTCGTAAAGCACCAATATTAGATGAAAATCAAATCGCGCGCAAGCCACAATCAAATCAGCCGTTCGTTACGCACGATCAATTTATGCGAATGTCTATGTAGCTTCCGCAGTAGTTTCGCTGCATTATTTTGCTTTGTCTTCTACATCACATTTATTTACTGAATACATTGGTCGAAACATAAATGTCACAGCTGATATAATAAACTTTTATATATGGAAGCTTTTTCTTCGTCAATGTATTGTACATTGAACAAATCTGACTGCATTGGAAATTTAAAAATGGACAAATCAGAAGTTTCTGCAGATCCATTACAATTTTAGTTGAGATAATCAGAATTCTGATATAGTCATAATCTTCTGATTCGTTCATTTATCAGGAAATTTTTTTCAGTATATATTTAAAAAAAGCATATTACAATTGTAATTTATCTTTTACAAAACGTTAATAGATAAAAGTATGATAGCTGAGAAAAAATTTAAATAAAAACTTATATATGTTCAAAAATTGAAATCCGTTTTATCTCTTCGTCATCTGTCTGCCGATATTAGCGTCGTACATTCAAATTGCAATTTAAAATTCGCCGCAGGGTTAGACGTACGAATTCAGTGATAAGAGTCGAAATATACAACAGTGAAAGTACAGGTGTCTAGACTCTTAGTCTACAGGAAGAGCACGAAATAACGTGAGGACTACTCGAGGCTCAGGATCTCTCCTGTCGTCTCTCTCGTTAGACACCTTATTCTATATTTCGAAATATGTATATGTATATATGTACATACATATATATACGTGTGTACGTACGTAATATTCTAAAGTGACGTGAGCTGAGTTCATCGTCACTGTAATACATTTTAATAGCGCATTCGCGGTTGCACCCGTCAGACATGTAAAAAGAATTTAATTTCCACCCGACGAGAAAGCACACGAGTACTCGGAATTGAGCTTCGTCAGAGTAATTACAGCGAGAGGCGACACGTTTAATAGCATTAATGCAATTTTAGAGTATGATACATATGTATTTCTTTAAATAAGATTTATATGCTCTAAATTTTCAAATAAGCTTTCCTTAAATAGACATTATATCAATGCTACAACAGTCATGTGTGTGTTTCTACAATTGTATACTCTCTAAATTCTTCGAAGTTGAATTTCGTTCTAAAGGTTACAAATTGAACCAGCAGTCCTGGAAAAGAGCAGCTCAATTTTCAATCTTTAAGAGAGAGAGATTACACTCTCTAAAAGTTCTGTATTATGTGGCTCAAAAAATTCCAATTGCAATTACTTAACATGAATAACTGGGACTCGAAGTTTAGAGCAGTAATAATTGAAATTATATTTTGCATTTCACATAAATTGCTTAAAATGGAGAAATCGAATTTAAAGAATTTTAGCGGGATTCCAATCGATAATGCACATACATCTATATATATAATATATACATTGTATACATATATATGCGTGAAACTCTCGGGATGTACTAGACCGCCAAATCGTTTACGATTTCTCGACGATGCGGTATACGGCAGTACACGTGCGCGCCGGTGGCACGCGTGACACGCATCTCATTGCGGATAGGTCATGGAGTTCGTAAGAGCTTAAACGCGCGTGGTTGGGATAACGTTTGCAGCGAGGCCGCATATCGGCAGGTGTACACGTGCACGTATACGATAAAGCGAACATGTAGACATACTCGAGAGACGAAGGCAGACGCGGTAATGGTCCACGCGGCTCAGAATTCTCTCAAGTTCTACATGCGATGCGTTATGGCATAGTCCCGTGCACTGTTAGAGCGCGGTTAGAATAGTCGGTTGTTAACGATGATGCACGTGCGCACGATGCACCTCGCGCAACACGCCGCGATATGCCAAGAGATCGCATATCTGGGAACGATACGACGACACGTTTTCACGGCGAAATCGCGGTTACGATTTATCGAAACGATACGCTTCGATCGACGCTCACTGAAATACATTATAGGTTCGATCGACAGTGGCGAGTAATTTTATGACACGCAATTATAACGTTTGCTCTATACACGGAGAAAAAATGATTTTGCTGAGAGAGAGAGAGAAATATATAAAATTCAACTATAGATCCAGATTTAAAAATATAATTTTATTGAACACTATTAACAGAATTATGCAGGACGCTGAAGCTGATAACTAGAATATCAAAATTTTTGCAACATCGCTCATCATACTTGAGTTTCCAAATTATTGTGATAATTCAATAAAAGTATTTTCCGATCAGTATATATCTAGCTGAATTTTTAAATATTTCAGTAAAATCGTTCTTTCCGCGTAAAAACGCTAAAATACATTATATTATCATTTTAATAACAAATGTCAAATTTAAAAAATTACAAACAATTAAATATCAAGTTTTGCGTTATTTTTTCTGCGATACGATGTTTTTATATAATATGTTATATATTTTTCCTTTCATAATTATGCCAGTTTCACAACTCACTTTTTAAAACATACCGGATTATCATTTATTGTGGGGAATTTCGCATAAATGGATGGGTACGTTTATCAAAGTACGATAATGCGAAATCTCGCCGCGGAAGTATGAATTTAATCAAGAGATTAGATTCAGTTTTCCCAAGCCTTGGCATGCCTCGGCGTGAATGAGTTATGGCATTCTGTGGTGCTATCGATGCTGTTAGCGCGGTTAACCTGTTGGTTGTTAGCGATGATACACGCCACATTCAATGTATGCCTCCGCTTGGTGCCGCAGCCAGCCTGTCTGTGCGATACGATATACGATTGGATCTACGAGGAACGAGTTCGTCTTAAGAAAAATTATCAGCGTACGGCGATTTTTCGCATATCGAAACGACTTTATCATTGGCGCGCACACATATCTCACAAGTAATGGAATGTCCGATTGAACGTTTAATGAAATATCTCGAATACGATTCAAGTACAGTAATAGCAGTGAGCTGTATAAATCGCTGTAAAAGACGTTCTTGAGAAAGATATAAAAAAAGATAATCCATTCACTATATAATTTATAACATTAAATATTCGAGATTAAGTCATTAATTAGATTTCTTGCTATGTGAAAATTTTTTATATCTTAAGACAAAAAAATATTTAGGTTATCTCGAATATTTAAACCAACGATAATTTACGACATATTCAATATAAGTATGTGATACTTGAAAATAATTTATTTTCAGACTAATATTTTTCCAACAAATAGGAAGCAAGGCAGACAAAAGTTGCGATCGTATTATAATGAGAAAGCTTGATAATTCGATAATTTTGTAACACGTTAATATTGTATCCTTAAGAACAGATATTTAAATATTTATCCGCACTTTATTATAGATTATTCTTTCCAATTAAATTCTAATAAGTATTAGATGATTCGCGTGTTTTGTATTTATTATATTAGACATTCGATTAGACAGTTGATATGAAAGCATTATAGATAGGTATATATATATATACCATACATGTTTGATAAAACAAAATTTCAGCAAATTAAAAGTCTTTACCAAGGATTTTTAATATGCTTTTTTTAATCTAAAATTTTTTAATTTTCTTTTCAAATAAATATCAATCTCTTAACTTGATGAAAAAAATGATACACTTTCTGCATCGAATAATATAATTAACTTAATATTAATATTGTTTAAATATTTTATACTTTGACGATTCATAAATTTGTCGAGTAACCTTGAGATGTTTTTATTAAAAAAATAAAAAGTGATTTTTTTTTAATCAATCTCCTATTCTCTCTCTGTTAATTAAGCAAATCTGAGATAGATAGATAATTCAGTTTATTGGCCAGTATATAACAATACATAGTAAATCTGAGATACGCAATGGATACTAGTGACTCCAACTCTACGACGATCAGAACTATCACTGGTACTTTGTTTTCAGAGCTCACTACGAGGTGGCAGCACCGCCTTGATAGAACTCTGCCGACCAGCTGCTGCCGGAAGGTAGTGGGAGACGCAGTGTGGCGCAGATGCGCGTGAACGATTGGACGCGTAGCATCTAGAGACGCTTGCTCTGACAGTTGGGCAACAGCAAGCCTCTCATAGTTTAGTAACAGAAAGCCCTGCGTAGAAACTATTGGTGTCTTGAAACATTTGATCGGAACGTCATTCTCCGGAGATTCGTCGAGCATTCATTCAGCCTGTTACGAGACAATTCTCGACCAGGTAAGTTATTGATCTAGTCATATTGCGCCGGCCATGTTAGCACGAGCGCTGTTGGCGGATGTAGTACGCGTAACCGGTGTTATTCACTAAACGAATTTGGAAATGAATAACGTGCGCAATTGCATGTCCGATATTAATATTTAATCGACAGAAAGTAAGTTTTGGAGAAATATTGTGAATTGTTAATTATATTCACAGTGACCTTTTTTCTAGATGTATAATACAGAATATTACTCTTTAAATTCTTTGGATTGGAATCTCTCTCTAAAGAGTGATAATTGAGCCAATTTTGAAAACAAGGTTCAATTTTCAATCTTTATGAGTGAAATTTCATTTTTTAGAGCGAGATTCACTCTAAAAGTTTTAGGCCCGATTGCATCAAAGTGATTTTGATTTTAAGTAAGACTTAAAACTGTCTCTATCTCTGTCTCTCTTTCGACTTTAAAACGAAACAAATAGAGTTTTAAGTCTCGCTTAAAATCAAAGTAACGTTGATGCAATCGGGCCATAGAGTAGAGGAATTTTGTTTTATTCAATGAATATTAAAGAAGGATACAATCATGTGCATCATGTATGAAGTGGAATGCACTTTTAGAATAAAGCATATGATCTGTGAGGAATTTGAGAGTGATAACTTTTAATCTAAGACTTTAAAAATATTATATCGTTCATTTTTTGTGAAAATTTTGTAAATATATTACTAACATGTTAATCCTTTACTTACGTAGTGTTCAGAACATTCCAGCACATTCTTTAAAGCACAATATAAATGTTATTTATACACATTGTTATATTCAGTGTAAATATTCACAATTAAACAAAATAAATATAGAACCTACGTGGCTCAATGCATGAACAAAAATATATAAAGGAGCATACAGCCACTAATGCTAGATGTCTTTTGTGTGAGTTATATATTTAAAATTCAGATAACAATAAGTAAACGTTAGTAACTGAGGATGGTCAGATAGTGACCAAAACGTTTACTTATTGTTATCTGAATTTTAAATATATAACACACAAAAGACATCTAGCATTAGTGGCTGTATGCTTCTTCACAATTAAACATTTTTTTTATCATTATCTAAAGATGTATCTATTATCTAAAGAATATTATTAATTTTGTTTAATTGTAAATTATAAGAGAGAGAGAGAGAGATTAGTGAAAATGAAAATATAATTTTATTAAAATACCTCACACGAGTAATTATGTCGATAAAAACCATGCGAGTAATATAGTACAGAATTTTAAATAATATTTTCCAAATTCATACTTTCAATATTTAATTGACGCTTAATAGAAAAATGTGTTGATGAAATATTCCTAAAATGTGCGTTTTATATTTTTTCATTACAGGGAAACGATTAATAGCATATTCAGTTAAGTTATTATTTACTTAACACACGATCTTCCGAAATTATCATATCCTTCTTCATAATGCCATTCACGGCGGACGCAGCAGCGATTCAGATACAGGAGCGTCTAAAGAATATTTACAATCTCGTGCACGATGTTGAGAGTCAACGAGTTCGATCCGAGCACAACCTAAATAATATTATGAAGACTCATGAGAAAGTTACACCGGACGACAAAGTTTCTCCTTACTATCAACAAAAGTTAAAGAATCTATACAATGCCGCGGTGACTGATACCCAGCAGGAAGAAGAAATCCTGCGCAAGGCTCTTAATAAGATTAACGAGATACGCACGATACGAAATGAACGACGCATACAAGCACGTCAAGCAGGCAACAAGGAGACTATTAGACGTGGGGCACTGATGAAGATGCTGCTGAGCACCGCACAGACCCTACCCCTCTACGTAGGAAAGACACCGGGCGCCAAACCACCGCCATTGTGCGGCGCGATACCCGCCGAGCCTACTTACATTGCGAAGATGGGCGACATGGTAGCCGCATTAGTGAAAGGCAATGAGGAAGGAGAGAATTGGATACTCGCAGAGGTCGTGCAATTTAATGCCACGACAAATAAATACGAAGTGGACGATATTGACGAGGAGCAAAAGGACCGCCATACGTTGTCACGGAGACGAGTGGTACCATTGCCACTGATGAGGGCCAATCCTGAGACGGATCCGCACGCCTTGTTCCCGAAAGGATCTACAGTAATGGCGCTCTACCCGCAAACTACTTGCTTTTACAAGGCAGTCGTGCAACGTCAACCAAGTACCGCCACGGAAGAGTACTTAATCCTGTTCGAGGATGCTGCGTACGAGACCGGCTATTCACCCCCACTGAGTATAGCACAGCGTTATGTGATTTCCATCAAAGAGAGCAAAAAAAATAAGAGTCAATGTTAGTAAGCAATATCATTTTTCCAAATTTTTAAAAATTATTCATTAAATAAATTTTATTAAATTTTCTGATCAATTTGTTAAGCCTTATGATGGATAGAAAATTTTAAGGTAATCATCTATTTTTTATAATCATAGAAAAAAGCGCACGCAGCCAACAGACAACGCGCAACTGCGATGACTAAGCCTCTTTATATTATACATATATTAATAATAATATATTATACATAATAATTAGAAGTGTGCAAAATCGGGTTGGAATGGGAATGCGAATGCTTTTCGAGATCGGAACAGGATCCTGAAATTTTCGGTATCCGTCCCGTTCCAAGCACTGGGAAATTTCGAGATTTCGCACACCTCTAATAATATATTACATATGATAATATATTATATATAATAATATATTATACATATCTGGGAGACATCGACTCTAATCCCATCGACTAATCCCATAAATTCCATTACAGCCTCCAAGAAGAAACAATATATATGAAAGAAATATTTCTAGAAAAGGTGCGCTTGGTTCATCTATGTTTTCTGTTATTTTTTATATTTTTCTTGTTATATTGTCATAAGGTTCAATAAATAGCAAATTTTTATATAATTCATTACTTTTCGGTGCTTTTCCCTGTTCCAATCCGTTTTATAAATTAGATTTATAAATTGCATGAAATATATTCTATATTAATCACGATAATTTAAATGCAATAATTGTATAAATAAAGATATTGAAAAAAGATAATCATTTTGATTTTGCAAATAGCGGAATGACATTTTGTACGATCAATGATAATAAAGTAATTATATTATATTTGCAAAGTGTTTATCAAAATCGCGTGTTTATCTTATTAAAATTAATTCCGAATGTTATAACGAGAAATAAGCACATACTGACAACTAAGGTTCTATTTCCGCGATACCGTCATCGAGGGTAATTGACGTAGATTATGGAACGGTAATAGCGATACTCTTATATACCCGGGTGGACCCGAGCCCGAACTCTGGCTAACGGAATAAATCTTTCCCTTCATATTCTTCACGAAGCGAGATAGAGGTAGAAAGAGCAAGAGAGAGGAAATGGAATATGGAGGGAAGATAAAGAGAGCAGAAAGCGGGCGAAAGCCCGAAGCCGCGAGTGCGCAAGTGAATTGAAAAGGCTAGAGAGGACGAAAGAGGGAGCACTGCGCAATAATTGATTCCATAATCGGCGGCTGCCGCCAGACATCAAAGCAACTCGGTATACCGAACCGAACCCCCAGCAGACCGGCTCAGCTAGCCAATCCTCATTCATTATTTAACTTAACTACCCCTATATGGAATCACAAAAAAGTACTTTGATTCGGTGCGCGTTGCGGACATGGTGTTTTCACCATTTTCCTCGAAATTAATCCTGAAAATTTTTCATTGATTTCTGACTGCTATTCGGGTAAAGCTTACTGGTATCAGGAGGCGTTTTTAATTGAAATGCAAGGCTGGATCTGTCGCGTGAATGAAATATCGTGCGTGATAATTAAGGAATAGAGAAAAACACGCGTGTTTTTGAATAGCTTTTTGAAGCACGTTCATTTGAAAGAAAGGTTGAGGAACATATTCTTTTATGTAACAAATTAAAATACGTACATTTTCTCGTCTAATTCCAAATGACATAAAATATGTTTTAAATTACATATAATTCTGTCAGACTGTAAAATAGAATTATGTTTCTAATTAATTTAATGTGCTAAAATATATAAACGACAAAATTTTTAAAGAATCTCAGAATACACATAGATTAAAATACAAATATATTAAAATGCAGTATATATAAAATTATAAACAGAATCTGTAAATTCTATAAATCTAATTATAGATCAAAAGTGGGTTTAAGATAAAGTTATTATTCGATAATATCTCCAAGCAATTTTCTATTATCTTTAGTATGACTCTCGTAATAATAGAAATTATCTAGCCTGTAATGGCTTTTATATACCTTCCCGTGAAAGTTGTAACGACCGATTGTATCTAGTCTCTACAGTAGTTTCCCTAACCACATCAGAGTTCACCTCCGAGCCCCAGGGTCGGCCAGGTCACATGAATTTAGCAAAACGCATGACCTCGAACCTTTTATCCACGTAGTCGCGCTAAACCGCAATCGAAATCGCGTTTGCATGCACGCGCTCTGTCTAGCATTTCCGGTAGCCATTAGTCGCACTCGATAGTCCGATATCTTTCCATTTCCAGATAGGAAAGCGCCGGCATGTCGGTAGAAGCCATTCTCAGTTCTGGAATTAATTCAACCGGCGATTAGCTTCCGCGTTGAGGGTGAGTTCTAGCCAAAACGGCTTTCGTGCGTTCGATCGTAAATGCCTGAGAAAGAGAGAGTGTGTATGTGTATTTCATGTTCGTCCGTGTACCTTGACTGACTACGTCTGAACCGCGGGCGGGCGTGCGGCGTATTCGTATGGCGGGCCTAATACAAGTGGACTTGTAGCATGCGAACAACCGGAAGCCAAGGCGAACTTGCGTCCGAACACGCAAACCGTACTTTCCACCCCGCGAGAGCGAGCACTCCCCGTCGCTTCGTCTGACCTCCTACGACTCGTTCCTACCCGTTCCAAAGTTCCCTTCGTTCATTCGTTCCACGTCTCAGTTATCTGAGTAATACTTCTCCTCTGGCTTCACCTTTCTCTGCCTCTCGTTGCCCTGCCCCCTTTACTTCGTCTATCTCGGTCTTGTTCTCTCCCCTATCTCGTTTCTCCCTCGTATCCCACTGCTGACCCTCTTCCCTATCGTCCTTCTCTTTTTCTCCTTTCCGTACAAGCTGATCAGAGCAGGTTCACTTAACCCTCCGGTAATGGCGCGCTGTATTTTTCTTCGGTGCTCGTAATTACGCCCGTGCTCTCGCGAGCATATTTTATTTCGTTCCAGATCGATCGGTTCCAACACTGGTATCTGTCATTGCCCTTCCTCGCCCCGTCTCCTCGTACTGTCTTTCTATCTTTTTCTCCCTCTTTCCCCTTTTCTCTTCATCCTGCCGCAGATTTCACCAAGCATCACCCTCCGGCAACCATTAGTCTTTCTTTCGATAAATTGGCAGACTAGAGTGATTGCGAGATGTCACCTCGACACCCTCACCTGTCTGTAACACACATTTGCTAGTAATCTGAGCACGGTATAGTCTCTCTTGTTCGCGTTTAATTAGAACCATATCGATAATGATTTGGTAAGATCACATATGTTGTTTCTCACAATTGTCGACTGTTATGTTGAATGCAGCCATGCACTCTCAATTATTTCTAGCACGTTTACGTACAGACTCTAGACAATTATATTCAGAATATTCTATCTATCGGATTCGAAATGTCTGCCATATTTTTCCCAGCAAATCATAATTTATATGCTCTCGACTATGAAAGAGGTATGAAAAGATAAACTATAGCTAGCCCATTGAGACTTTGCTAGCTTCGTTTAAGTAGTATTCCAAAGTTCATTGAATTATTGATACCCGAGAGTAAATTGAAAATCGATAAGCGATCCAGTGTAATTTAACTTCGAGGCCGTTTCTGGACGAAGGAGAGAGAAGAGGGGAGGGGGAGGGGGAGGAGAAGAAGGAGGAGGAGTACGAGAGAGGATATGGAACTTGGGATTACAGAACTCCTCGTGTGTTGGACGGGCACCGGATTTTCATTTTTTAATTAATACGCCGTGCACAATGGTATCCAGGAGAAACGATCGATAAGGTCGGCTAACGAGCTGCCAACCTCTAATCCAACTTTACCTCGAAAACTGTCGGAACTCTTATACGACGTGGTAATGAGTTCTAGCCGTTGAACGAAAGAAAAGTCACGATGTTAATAGCTTTTGCCTTTGAGTCTTTGGACAAAAAATCGCGCCATGTAGGAACGGATGGCGGCGGTAGAATCCGGATAGTAGAAGCGCACGCGTTTCTCGTCAGCCACCTCCGAACACGTCCCGTTGCGGATTATGTTTAGCCTCGTTTAGCTGCGCGGCCAGGTCGAGAAGATAAAGCTCTTCGGAATGGTCGCGAGTACCGATTCGATCCGAAACCTATTGGATTTCGCGGAGTTCAATTTCTTTCTCGAGACCGCAATGCAATGTTCCGCGCGGCGCGCGCCACGTTTTCTCATCGATATCGCGAGACACTTTAGACGAAACGATAGCGAATTGTAGCGTACCATGTATTCAGTCGGTATAGTGCCACGTACTTTTAAAGTACCGCATCAAGTCCCTCCGAGCGCCTTGCGCGCTTACAAGTCGAACGCGACTATATCGCGGGGGAAATCACGTCGTCGCGAAAATCGCGAAATAAAGTTCTTGATATAATCATGAACAAATTTGGAACTCTCGCGCTGTGTATTACGTTTTAGTTTGCTGTAATAGCATTCTCGAAATAATGCGTTCATATCGCAATGGCGGAATTGCATTAGGAATTGCAATAAGATCTGAAAATGACAGAAAGTTTAATTTAAAAAAAAATGTATTGAACAGCTTAACCCAGAAGTGTCACCTGGGGCATTTATACATTTTAGCGGTGAAAAAATATCAATCGTTATATATATATATATATATATA